>NC_057801.1:671727070-672026243 GCF_018294505.1 Triticum aestivum
GCCGCCGCGCCTCTTCTCCGACCTCGCCGGCGAGGCGCCCCGGCTCCCTCGCTGTCGCCGCCCTCCGGTTGCCGCCCGGCCGCCGTCGCCGTCCTCCCCTCCCTCCGGTTCCAACTCCGGCCGGCGACCTCGATCCGGCCAGATCCGATCTGGGAGAGCCACGGTTGACTTCTTCTCCCCCCCGAAATTGTCTAAGTCATTTTCTGCTAGAAATATTGTTGCATGTTCATTGCATCACATCTTCGCACCCGTGGCTCCGTTTCGTGCGTGTAATATGTCAAATTGTTCGTCTCGAAGAGTACATCATTTCATTCCATTGCATCATTTGCATTTGAGATCATATTGGTGCCCGAAATGCTGTTGGAAGAGGGCTTCATAATGTTAGTTTCAGAATCTTATCAGCACGAGCTCTTTTGTCATTTTTGCCATGATTGATGTGTGCATCCTATGGACTTGGTCCCTAAATGTGTTTTGAACTAGGCTATGTCTTCTTTACAGAGGTGATTACCATGTATTTTTCTGATCAATGTGGTGACTAGCACAAGCATGCAAACTAGGCTTCGTGATAAGGCTGATTTTAGTTCCTGTTCTGCCGTAATTTTGATGCCATGTAAACATGTTGCTACAGAGAGATCCATGCATAATTTGAGATAGTTCAGTAAGGGTGTTTTGAGAACATGGTTATGCTCTATCTATCCGTCGTCCTGGTTGCAATTATGGAGTAGTCTAGCATGTCATTTTCGTGCTCTACTTTTGCTTCAAAATGTTTCCTGGCAGATTGTTTACATGTTATTCAATTTGGCCGAGGTTGTTGTAGTTGGTCCGGATATATTATGATGTTGTTTCTTGCCATGTATAGCTTCTATGACATGTCTTCTTGATGGATCTATGCTTAGTTTATCATGAGGTGCTCTGTAGTGAGTGCGTCGAGCACACGAAGGTGCCTTCGTAATTATGTCAATGCCATGCTTGTTTGTTGAAATCTGTTAACGAAACTTGCTATGTTTACGTGGGTGCCATCATATTTTCTGATCCTTTTTGGGTTATGGTAAGTAAGGGACTTTTGATCTATGCTTTGAGTAGATTCACGCCATGCCTTGCTTTTCTATTATAAGTTCCTTTAGCATGTTGATAACCTGCTCTGAACATTGCTTCGTGATGTTGTTTATGCCATGTCCAACCTGATATTTTTATGCACTTTCTCCATGCTTGTTTGAACCTGTTATGATGTGATTTAGCCGCAGCTCAGTGTTCCTATTTTGTAAAGCATCTCCTGTAGATGATCTCCATATGCTTTGTTTTCATGTTGGGGTGCTGTAGCATAGTTTATTGTTGCATGCTAAGTAGCATCGTGCTGTTAATCGCAACTTTGTGTCATACTTGTCTTGCTTGCCGTTTGCAAACCGTGCATCTGAATCCGGTGATCTTTATATCGATTTCAACCGAAATCATCTCATCTTTCCAGCGGCATACTTGGTTTGCCAAGTTGATGCCTTGTTTATCATCTTTCCTTCCGAAGCACGCATATGCATTGCATACCACATCCCGCATATCATGACATGTATTGCATCATGTTGCTTGTGCATTGCACCGTGATTTATTGTGGTTCCTTGCTTGTGTTCTTGCTTTGGGTAGAGCCGGGAGACGAGTACGTGCATGAGGAACCTGTTGAGTACGCTAACGAGGATCCAGCCTTCGACAACTCTGAGAACCTTGCAGGCAAGATGATCATACCTTCGATATCACTTCTATTTTTGCTTGCTAGTATTCGCTCTATCGCTATGTTAGCTCTTCCTTCCTTTGTTTACCATGCCTACCTATTTCCATGGCAAACCTCTAACCAACCTATCCTAGCAACCATTGACTGGCTATGTCACCGCTTTTGCTCAGCCCCTCTTATAGCGTTGTTAGTTGCAGGTGAAGATGAAGTTTGTTCCTGGTCGGAACGCGGATATTTTGGGATATCACAATATCTCCTGTTTAAATTAATGCACTTATATACTTGGTAAAGGGTGGAAGGCTCGGCCTTATGCCTGGTGACTTGTTCCACTCTTGCCGCCCTAGTTTCCGTCATACCGGTGTTATGTTCCTTGATTTTGCGTTCCTTACACGGTTGGGTGATTTATGGGACCCCCTTAACAATTCGCTTTGAATAAAACTCCTCCAGCAAGGCCCAACCTTGGTTTTACCATTTGCCACCTAAGCCCTTTCCCTTGGGTTTTCGCGAGCCCAAGGGTCATCTTTATTACCCCCCCGGGCCAGTGCTCCTCTGAGTTTTGGTCCAAACTAGAGCCACTTGCAGCGCCACCTCGGGGAAACTTGAGGGCTGGTTCTAGTTGTACATAGTGTTCATCCGGTGTGCCCTGAGAACGAGATATGTGCAGCTCCTATCGGGATTTGTCGGCACATCGGGCGGCTTTGCTGGTCTTGTTTTACCATTGACGAAATGTTTTGCGAATCAGGATTCCGAGACTGATCGGGTCTTCCCGGGAGAAGGTCTATTCCTTCGTTGACCGTGAGAGCTTGTGATGGGCTGAGTTGGGACACCCCTGCAGGGTATATAATCTTTCGAAAGCCGTGCCCGCGGTTATGAGGTAGATGGGAATTTGTTAATGTCCGGTTGTAGATAACTTGACACTTGACCTCTTTAAAATGCATCAACTGTGTGTGCAGCCGTGATGGTCTCTTCTCGGCGGAGTTCGGGAAGTGAACATGGTTTGGGTTATGCTTGACGTAAGTAGTTTTAGGATCACTTCTTGATCACTTCTAGTTTCTCGACCGATGCGTTGCTTCTCTTCTCGCTCTCACTTGCGTATGTTAGCCACCATATTTGCTTAGTGCTTGCTGCAGCTCCACCATATTACCCCACACCTACCTATGAGCTTAAATAGTCTTGATCTCGCGGGTGTGAGATTGCTGAGTCCTCGTGACTCACAGATTCTACCAAAACAGATGCAGGTGCCGAGGATACTGGCGCAGATGGCGCAACTGAGCTGAAGTGGGAATTTGATGAGGCCCTTGGTCGTTACTATGTATCGTTTCCAGATGATCAGTAGAGGTGCCCAGTCGGGGCGGTCGGGGATCTAGCATTTGGGGTTGTCTTCTTTTCATTTGAACTTGACCGTAGCCGGTCTATGAGTGTATTTGGATGATGTATGATCTTAATTTATGTATTGTGTGAAGTGGCGATTGTAAGCCAACTCTCTTTATCCCATTCTTGTTCATTACATGGAATTGTGTGAAGATGACCCTTCTTGCGACAAAACCACCATGCGGTTATGCCTCTAAGTCGTGCTCCGACACGTGGGAGATATAGCCGCATCGTGGGTGTTACATCGCATGATGGTTTTGAGCTCTTGAAGGGCAACTTTGAAGGATTCAAAGGGTCCGCGGTCGGTCGGATGACCAAGAGTCGCCGCGGCAAGCTCTACATCGACGACGCAGGATGGGGCCCCGAGGCCGACTCGATTGAGTATGGGTACCGGGTCCCCTTTGGCGGAATTCACGTTTTCATCGGAAAGATCGGCGAACCGGGCCATGAGCCGGACCTCTGCACCGACCTCGTCGAGACGGCTCAGCGTGTAAGCCCCGCTCGGATTCAGCACGCCGTGAAGCGTGCGTTCGTGGGATGTGTCCACGGGATCGGATTTGAACCGGAGTCTGAAGGTGAGACGGTCGCCTAATCCGACGTCGAGTCCTCCGCTGGTGAAACCGAATCCCTGTATCAAGTTCAGGATGGTGTGTTTGAAGGGTATTCCGATGGCACCAGTATTCCAGAATTTCTTGAACTGCCGAACCACGTCGGGATCTTCATGGCCGGAACACAGCTAACCTTGCAAAACTCTACTGCGGTGGCGTCCGGACCGGTAGCAGGGGCAGGAGGCTCCACGCGCCGGCCGGCTCAAGTTATCTCCGGTTTGATAGATGCCAGGGCGACCTTGTTAACCACGGCAGTTACTCCGGCGACGCAGGATCAGCACAATGCGGACATTGCGAGGCTAAAGGATCAAATAGCACAAGCCAAGGAGGACTTAGCGGCTGAGGAAACTAGGATGGCTGAGGAACGAGACGCTTTAGATGCCGAGGCGCAGAGGATTCAAGCCGAGAATTACCGACTTTTGATGGATCGGAACGCTTCGAACGAAGTATTCAGGAGGAGACATCGATCTCACTTGCCGGCAGATTACAATGCGATGAACCTCTTTGGTACGCCAGGAGCAGGGACTAACAATCCTGCAGCAGTAAACCAGACTATTGTGCCGAGGACCGAAGCGCCGGATCAACCCCAGATGATCGGTCCACCTCGACGCACGGACGACCCGCCGCGGTATACCACACCCCCGCCGGGTCACTTCTCTACCCCTTTGGACAATATGATAGCAACATCATCTCGGCTGACAACTATTCCAATAGAGGGTGAATCGCCAGCGGCGGTCGAGACACGGCGGGCTAGGGATCTTCTTCAAACGGCTATGACCCAGCAGCAAGCTTACTCGTATAGCCGAGACAGGGTTCATTCAACCCCACGTCCGAGCAAAAGCTATAGCAGGCATATAGATGAACCGGAGGTGTCCAGCAGTGCGCGATGCCGTATGGTCCCTCAAGGTCCCAATCCGGCGCGTGGTGAGGTGAACGCTCAGGACGTGGTAGATAATGGCAGAGCAGGAAGGGAGGCTGCTTTAGCAGCACAACATACGAGTCGTTATCAACCCGCCCCGGTTCAGCCAACAGGGTTAGTAGACCAAGGCACCGGGCTTGCTTTCAATTCTTGGGGAGTGTCATGTCTTATTCCGGCTCTCCGTAATGTGCGACTGCCTAAGGACTTCAAGGGCCCATGTAAGATACCTAATTATACCACTGATCAGCCACCTGAGGCGTGGGTGGAAAGTTATGAGATGGCAATGGAGATGCTGGACGTGGATGAAGCGGCTTGTGCAAAATACTTCACGATGATGTTGGAGGGAACAACCCGTACATGGTTGAAGAACTTACCAGCTAATTCCGTTGAGTCATGGGACCAGTTGAAGGGCCGGTTTATAGCAAATTTCAAGGACACATGTAAACAGCCTATGTCCATTGTGGATCTGGATGCCTGTGTTCAAGGGGAGAACGAGTCAACAACTCATTGGGTGCGTCGGGTTTCAGAAGTTTTGCATTCTTCAGACCGGATTAACACTGGCCAAGCAATCATCACTCTGGAATGCAATTGCTGGTTTAAGTCACTAAAGATGAAGTTGGGACGGCTCAAGCGCCACTGCAATGACATGGGCACCCTTATGGCCGCCTTGGTCAAATATGCTGATTCTGATAATACCAAGGATCCCGATTCTGATGAGGAGAAACCGGAGAAGGGAAAGAAGAACGGCGGTGCAAAGGGACAGCAGCACAACCAAGGAGGCCATGGGAATAACGGTAAGCGCAAAGCAGATTCGGATTTTGTGGCTAACGCTAATGTGCAACATCGTAAGGGTAAACTGCCCCAGCGTGGTGGCGGAATGAATCTGGAGCGTTTGTTAAACCAGCCCTGCCCAAAGCATGGGACCAAGGAAGTTCCTACAACACATCTTTGGAAAGATTGTCACATTATGAAGGAGTTCAAAAACTCTGATCTTTTCCAGTATGATCAGGGTCCATCTGGCGGTTCAAACTCTGGATTTCAGAATAATTAGGGCAACCAGAACAACCAGGGTGGCAATAACCAACAGAATAATCAAGGAAATCAGCAGCAGTCGGGTTACCAGAATCACCCAAAGCAGTTGAATGGTGGGCAGTATCATGTGTTCACCACTAGTTTGTGCAAGCGTGATCAGAAGCTTCACAAAAGGGCAGTAAATGTTGTTGAACCGGCAGTACCACATTACTTGCGGTGGTCCGAGCAACCCATTGTGTGGAGCAGAGAGGATCATCCGCCCCGGGTTGACAATCCGAGCCACCTGGCTTTAGTGGTGGCACCTCAGGTGGGAGGTTACAAGTTCACCAAGGTGCTGATGGATGGAGGGAGCAGTATAAATATTCTGTATTATGAGACGTTCCGTCGCATGGAGTTGATAGACAAGAGTCTTAAACCGTCAAACACTGTTTTCCATGGTGTGGTACCTGGTAAATCGGCATATCCTGTTGGCAATATCACTTTGGAGGTTGTGTTTGGTGATGAGCATGACTCCCGGTCTGAAACATTGACCTTTGAAGTGGTGAGGATCCAGAGCCCATATCACTGTTGGAAATATGCCCTAGAGGCAATAATAAAAGGATTATTATTATATTTCCTTGTTCGTGATAATTGTCTTTTATTCATGCTATAATTGTATTATCCGGAAATCATAATACTCGTGTGAATACATAGACCACAACGTGTCCCTAGTGAGCCTCTAGTTGACTAGCTCGTTGATCAACAGTAGTCATGGTTTCCTGACTATGGACATTGGATGTCATTGATAACGGGATCACATCATTAGGAGAATGATGTGATGGACAAGACCCAATCCTAAGCATAGCACAAGATCTTGTAGTTCGTTTTGCTAGAGCTTTTCCAATGTCAAGTATCTTTTCCTTAGACCATGAGATCGTGTAACTCCCGGATACCGTAGGAGTGCTTTGGGTGTACCAAACGTCACAACGTAACTAGGTGACTATAAAGGTATACTACGGGTATCTCCAAAAGTGTCTGTTGGGTTGACACAGATCGAGACTGGGATTTGTCACTCTGTATGATGGAGAGGTATCACTGGGCCCACTCGGTAATGCATCATCATAATGAGCTCAAAGTGACCAAGTGTCTGGTCGTGGGATCATGCATTACGGTACGAGTAAAGTGACTTGCCGGTAACGAGATTGAACGAGGTATTGGGATGCCGACGATCGAATCTCGGGCAAGTAACATACCGATTGACAAAGGGAATTGTATACGAGGTTGCTTGAATCCTCGACATCGTAGTTCATCCGATGAGATCATCGAGGAGCATGTGGGAGCCAACATGGGTATCTAGATTTCGCTGTTGGTTATTTACCGGAGAGCCGTCTCGGTCATGTCTACGTGTCTCCCGAACCCGTAGGGTCTACACACTTAAGGTTCGGTGACGCTAGGGTTGTAGAGATACGAGTATGCAGCAAACTGAAAGTTGTTCGGAGTCCCGGATGAGATCCCGGACGTCACGAGGAGTTCCGGAATAGTCCGAAGGTAAAGAATTATATGTGGGAAGTCGAGTTTCGGCCTTTGGGAAAGTTTCGGGGTTCACCGGTATTGTACCGGGACCATTGGAAGGGTCCCGGGGGTCCAACAGGTGGGGCCACCCATCCTGGAGGGCCCCATGGGTTGAAGTGGGAGGGGAACCAGCCCCTGGTGGGCTGGTGCGGCCCCCCTGGGCCCCCCTCTATGCCTAGGGTTGGGAACCCTAGGGGAGGGGGCGCCTCCACTTTCCTTGGGGGGGCAAGTTTCCCCCCTTGGTCGCCGCCCCCCTAGGAGATCCCATCTCCTAGGGCCAGCGCCCCCCTGGGGTCCCTATATAAAGAGGAGGGGAGGGAGGGCAGCTGCACCCTGACACCTGGCACCTCCCTTCCCCCTTGCTACACCTCTCCCTTCCGCAGACGCTTGGCGAAGCCCTGCCAGATCCCTGCTGCATCCACCACCACGCCGTCGTGCTGCTGGATCTTCATCAACCTCTCCTTCCCCATTGCTGGATCAGGAAGGAGGAGACGTCACGCTGACCGTACGTGTGTTGAACGCGGAGGTGTCGTTCGTTCGGTGCTAGGATCTCCGGTGATTTGGATCACGACGAGTACGACTCCCTCAACCCCGTTCTCTTGAACGCTTCCGCTCGCGATCTACAAGGGTATGTATATGCACTCCTCTCTCTCGTTGCTAGATGAACTCATAGATTGATTTTGGTGAACGTAGGAAATTTTTTATTTTATGCAACGTTCCCCAACAGTGGCATCATGATCTAGGTCTATGGGTAGTTCTCTATTGCATGAGTAGAACACAAATCTATTGTGGGCGTAGATGTTGTCAACTTTCTTGCCACTACTAGTCTTATTTTGCTTCAGTGGTATTGTGGGATGAAGCGGCCCGGACTGACCTTACACGTACGCTTACGTTAGACAGGTTCCACTGACTAACATGCACTAGTTGCATAAGGTGGCTAGCGGGTGTTTGTCTCTCCCACTTTAGTTGGAGCGGATTCGATGAAAAGGGTCCTTATGAAGGGTAAATAGAAGTTGACAAATCACGTTGTGGTTTTTCGTAGGTAAGAAAACGTTCTTGCTAGAACCCGATTGCAGCCACGTAAAAGATGCAACAACAATTATCAGACGTCTAACTTGTTTTTGCAGCAATTGCTTTGTGATGTTGATATGGCCAAAAGTTGTGACGAATGATGAATGATATATTGTGATGTATGAGATCATGTTCTTGTAATAGGAATCATGACTTGCATGTCAATGAGTATGATAACCGGAAGGAGCCATAGGAGTTGTCTTAATTATTGTATGACATGCGTGTGAATGATTTAACGCCATGTAATTACTTTACTTTATTGCTAAACTATTAGCCATAGTAGTAGAAGTAATAGTTGGCGAGCAACTTCATGGAGACACGGTGATGGAGATCATGATGATGGAGATCATGGTGTCATGCCGGTGACGAAGATGATCATGGAGCCCCGAAGATGGATATCAAAGGAGCAATATGATATTGGCCATATCATGTCACTACTATTTAATTGCATGTGATGTTTATTATGTTTATGCATCTTGTTTATTAGAACAACGGTAGTAAATAAGATGATCCCTCATAATAATTTCAAGAAAGTGTTCCCCCTAACTGTGCGTCGTTGCTAAAGTTCGTCGTTTCGAAGCACCACGTGATGATCGGGTGTGATAGATTCCTACGTTCACATACAACGGGTGTAAGACAGTTTTACACATGCAAAACACTTAGGTTAACTTGACGATCCTAGCATGTACAAACATGGCCTCGGAACACAGAGACCGAAAGGTCGAACATGAGTCGTATGGAAGATACGATCAACATGGAGATGTTCACCGATGATGACTAGTCCGTCTCACGTGATGATCGGACATGGCCTAGTCGACTCGGATCATGTAACACTTAGATGACTAGAGGGATGTCAATTCTGAGTGGGAGTTCATTAAATAATTTGATTAGATGAACTTAATTATCATGAACTTAGTCTAAAATCTTTGCAAAAATGTCTTGTAGATCAAATGGCCAACACTCATGTCACCATGAACTTCAACGCATTCCTAGAGAAAACCAAGCTGAAAGTTGATGGCAGCAACTATACGGACTGGGTCCGGAACCTGAGGATCATCCTCATAGCTGCCAAGAAAGCATATGTCCTAGAAGGACCGCTAGGTGAAGCACCCATCCCAGAGAACCAAGACGTTATGAACGCTTGGTAGTCACGTGCTGATGATTACTCCCTCGTTCAGTGCGGCATGCTTTACAGCTTAGAACCGGGGCTCCAAAAGCGTTTTGAGCAACACGGAGCATATGAGATGTTCGAGGAGCTGAAAATGGTTTTCCAAGCTCATGCCCGGGTCGAGAGATATGAAGTCTCCGACAAGTTCTATAGTTGTAAGATGGAGGAAAACAGTTCTGTCGGTGAGCACATACTCAAAATGTCTGGGTTGCACAACCGCCTGTCCCAGCTGGACATTAACCTCCCGAATGAGGCGGTCATTGATAGAATCCTTCACTCGCTCCCACCGAGCTACAAGAGCTTTGTGATGAACTACAATATGCAGGGGATGGTGAAAACTATTCCTGAAGTATTTTCAATGTTGAAGTCAGCAGAGGTAGAAATCAAGAAGGAACATCAAGTGTTGATGGTCAATAAACCCACTAAGTTCAAGAAGGGCAAAAGTAAGAAGAACTTCAAGAAGGACGGCAAAGATGTTGCCGCGCCCGGTAAGCCTGTTGCCGGGAAAAAGTCAAAGAATGGACCCAAGCCTGAGACTGAGTGCTTTTATTGCAAAGGGAATGGTCAATGGAAGCGGAACTTCCCCAAATACTTAGCGGACAAGAAGGCCGGCAACACTAAAGGTATATGTGATACACATGTAATTGATGTGTACCTTACTAGTACTCATAGTAACTCATGTGTATTTGATACCGGTGCCGTTGCTCATATTTGTAACTCACAGCAGGAGCTGCGGAATAAGCGGAGACTGGCGAAGGACGAGGTGACGATGCGCGTCGGGAATGGTTCCAAGGTCGATGTGATCACCGTCGGCACGCTACCTCTACATTTACCCACGGGATTAGTTTTAAACCTCAATAATTGTTATTTAGTGCCAAGTTTGAGCATGAACATTGTATCTGGATCTCATTTAATACGAGATGGCTACTCATTTAAATCCGAGAATAATGGTTGTTCTATTTATATGAGAGATATGTTTTATGGTCCTGCCCCGATGGTCAATGGTTTATTCCTAATGAATCTTGAACGTAATGTTACACATATTCATAGTGTGAATACCAAAAGATGTAAAGTTGATAACAATAGTCCCACATACTTGTGGCACTGCCGCCTTGGTCACATTGGTGTCAAGCGCATGAAGAAGCTCCATGCTGATGGACTTTTAGAGTCTCTCTATTATGAATCATTTGACACATGCGAACCATGCCTCATGGGCAAAATGACCAAGACTCCGTTCTCCGGAACAATGGAGCGAGCAACCAACTTATTGGAAATCATACATACTGATGTGTGTGGTCCAATGAGCGTTGAGGCTCGCGGAGGATATCATTATGTTCTCACTCTCACTGATGACTTAAGTAGATATGGGTATGTCTACTTGATGAAACACAAGTCTGAGACGTTTGAAAAGTTCAAGGAATTTCAGAATGAAGTGGAGAATCAACGTGACCGAAAAATAAAGTTCTTACAATCAGATCGTGGAGGAGAATATTTAAGTCACGAATTTGGTACACACTTGAGGAAATGTGGAATCGTTTCAGAACTCACGCCGCCTGGAACACCTCAACGTAACGGTGTGTCCGAACATCGTAATCGCACTCTATTAGATATGGTACGATCTATGTTGTCTCTTACCGATTTACCGCTATCATTTTGGGGATACGCTCTAGAGACAACTACATTCACTTTAAATAGGGCTCCGTCTAAATCCGTTGAGACGACACCGTATGAATTATGGTTTGGGAAGAAACCTAAGTTTTCATTTCTAAAAGTTTGGGGATGCGATGCTTATGTCAAGAAACCTCAACCTGAAAATCTCAAACCCAAGTCGGAAAAATGCGTCTTCATAGGATACCCTAAGGAAACCATTGGTTATACCTTCTACCTTAGATCCGAAGGCAAGATCTTTGTTGCCAAGAACGGATCCTTTCTGGAAAAAGAGTTTCTCTCAAAAGGAGTAAGTGGGAGGAAAGTAGAACTCGATGAAGTACTGCCTCTTGAACCGGAAAGTAGAGCAGTTCAGGAAAATGTTCCTGTGGTGCCTACACCGACTGGAGAGGAAATTAATGATGATAATCAAGGTACTTCGGATCAAGTTCCTACTTAACTTCGTAGGTCCACAAGGACACGTTCCACACCAAAGTGGTATGACAACCCTGTCCTGGAAATCATGTTGTTAGACAACAGTGAACCTTCGCACTATGAAGAAGCAATGGCGGGCCCAGATTCCAACAAATGGCTTGAAGTCATGCAATCCGAGATAGAATCCATGTATGAAAACAAAGTATGGACTTTGACAGACTTGTCCGATGATCGGCGAGCGAAAGAAAACAAATGGATCTTTAAGAAGAAGACGGACGCGGATGGTAATGTCACCATCTATAAAGCTCGACTTGTCGCTAAGGGTTATTGGCAAGTTCAAGGGGTTGACTACGATGAGACTTTCTCTCCCGTAGCGAAGCTGAAGTCCGTCCGAATCATGTTAGCAATTGCCGCATACTATGATTATGAGATATGGCAGATGGACGTCAAAACGGCATTCCTTAACGACTATCTTAAGGAAGAACTGTATACCATGCAGCCGGAAGGTTTTGTCGATCCTAAGAATGCTAACAAGGTATGCAAGCTCCAGCGATCCATTTATGGGCTGGTGCAAGCATCTCGGAGTTGGAACATTCGCTTTGATGAGATGATCAAAGCGTTTGGGTTTATGCAGACTTATGGACAAGCCTGTGTTTACAAGAAAGTGAGTGGGAGCTCTGTAGCATTTCTCATATTATATGTAGATGACATACTTTTGATGGGAAATGATATAGAACTTTTGGACAGCATTAAGCCTACTTGAATAAGTGTTTTTCAATGAAGGACCTCGGAGAAGTTGCTGACATATTAGGCATCAAGATCTATAGGGATAGATCGAGACGCCTCATAGGTCTTTCACAAAGCACATACCTTGATAAGATATTGAAGAAGTTCAATATGGATCAGTCCAAGAAAGGGTTCTTGCCTGCATTGCAAGGTGTGAGATTGAGCTCGGCTCAATGCCCGACCATGGCAGAAGATAAAGAAGAGATGAGTGTCATCCCCTATGCCTCAGCCATAGGATCTATTATATATGCCATGCTGTGTACCAGACCTGATGTAAACCTTGCCGTAAGTTTGGTAGGAAGGTACCAAAGTAATCCCGGCAAGGAACACTGGACAGCGGTCAAGAATACCCTTAAGTACCTGAAAAGGACAAAGGACATGTTTCTCGTTTATGGAGGTGACGAAGAGCTTGTCGTAAAGGGTTATGTCGACGCTAGCTTCAACACAGATCTAGATGACTCTAAGTCACAAACCAGATACGTGTATATGTTGAATCATGTAGCAGTAAGCTGGTGCAGTTGCAAGCAGAGCGTCGTGGCGGGATCTACATGTGAAGGGGAATACATGGCAGCCTCGGAGGTAGCACATGAAGCAATATGGATGAAGGAGTTCATCACCGACCTAGGAGTCATACCCAATGCGTCGGGGCCGATCACTCTCTTCTGTGACAACACTGGAGCTATTGCCCTTGCCAAGGAGCCCAGGTTTCACAAGAAGACCAGACGCATCAGGCATCGTTTCAACTCCATCCGTGAAAATGTTCAAGATGGAGACATAGATATTTGCAAAATACATACGGATCTGAATGTCGTAGATCCGTTGACTAGATTATTGACTCTAGTGCAAGTGGGAGACTGTTGGAAATATGCCCTAGAGGCAATAATAAAAGGATTATTATTATATTTCCTTGTTCGTGATAATTGTATTTTATTCATGCTATAATTGTATTATCCGGAAATCATAATACACGTGTGAATACATAGACCACAATGTGTCCCTAGTGAGCCTCTAGTTGACTAGCTCGTTGATCAACAGTAGTCATGGTTTCCTGACTATGGACATTGGATGTCATTGATAACGGGATCACATCATTAGGAGAATGATGTGATGGACAAGACCCAATCCTAAGCATAGCACAAGATCGTGTAGTTTGTTTTGCTAGAGCTTTTCCAATGTCAAGTATCTTTTCCTTAGACCATGAGATCGTGTAACTCCCGGATACCATAGGAGTGCTTTCGGTGTACCAAACATCACAACGTAACTGGGTGACTATAAAGGTATACTACGGGTATCTCTGAAAGTGTCTGTTGGGTTGACACGGATCGAGACTGGGATTTGTCACTCCGTATGACGGAGAGGTATCTCTGGGCCCACTCGGTAATGCATCATCATAATGAGCTCAAAGCGACCAAGTGTCTGGTCGCGGGATCATGCATTGCGGTACGAGTAAAGTGACTTGCCGGTAACGAGATTGAATGAGGTATTGGGATACCGATGATCGAATCTCGTGCAAGTAACATACCGATTGACAAAAGGAATTGTATACGAGGTTGCTTGAATCCTCGACATCGTGGTTCATCCGATGAGATCATCGAGGAGCATGTGGGAGCCAACATGGGTATCCAGATCCCGCTATTGGTTATTGACCGGAGAGCCGTCTCGGTCATGTCTACGTGTCTCCCGAACCCGTAGGGTCTACACACTTAAGGTTCTGTGACGCTAGGATTGTAGAGATATGAGTATGCAGCAAACCGAAAGTTGTTCGGAGTCCCAGATGAGATCCTGGACGTCATGAGGAGTTCCGGAATGGTCAGAAGGTAAATATTATATATGGGAAGTCGAGTTTCGGCCATCGGGAAAGTTTCGGGGTTCACCGATATTGTACCGGGACCACTGGAAGGGTCCCGGGGTCCACCGGGTGGGGCCAGCCATCCCGGAGGGCCCCATGGTTGAAGTGGGAGTGGAACCAGCCCCTGGTGGGCTGGTGCGCCCCCCGGGCCCCCCTCTGCACCTAGGGTTGGGAACCCTAGGGGAGGGGGCGCCTCCACTTGCCTTGGGGGGCAAGTTTCCCCCCTTGGCCGCCCCCCAGGAGATCTCATCTCCTAGGGCTGGCGCCCCCCGGGGTCCCTATATAAAGAGGGGGGAGGGAGGGCAGCCGCACCCTGACACCTGGCGCCTCCCTTCACCCCTTGCTACACCTCTCCCTTCCGCATACGCTTGGCGAAGCCCTGCCGGATCCCTGCTGCATCCACCACCACGCCGTCGTGCTGCTGGATCTTCATCAACCTCTCCTTCCCCCTTGCTGGATTAAGAAGGAGGAGACGTCACACTGACCGTACGTGTGTTGAACGCGGAGGTGCCGTCCGTTCGGCGCTAGGATCTCCGTTGATTTGGATCACGACGAGTACGACTCCCTCAAGCCCGTTCTCTTGAACGCTTCCGCTCGCGATCTACAAGGGTATGTAGATGCACTCCTCTCTCTCGTTGCTAGATGAACTCATAGATTGATCTTGGTGAACGTAGGAAATTTTTTATTTTATGCAACGTTCCCCAACAATCACGCACTGTTTGGACGGCCGGCTTATGCAAAGTTCATGGCAAGGCCTTGTTACATTTATTTGCAGCTTAAGATGCCGGGTCACAAGGGGACCATCACAGTTCACGGAAGTCGTAAGATCACTCTGGATTGCGAGGAAGGTGATGTGCCCTATGCTGAGTCGGTTTGTGCTACAGAGGAGTTGAAGCACTACAGGGACAATGTTGATCCGGCAGACATGACCTCTCTGAAGAAGCCCACCACCGAGCATGACCCAACACTGCATTTCAAACCGGCTGATGAGACTAAACTTGTTGACTTTGTTCCTGGCGATTCATCTAAACAGTTTAGCATCAGCACAAATCTGGATTTGAAATAGGAAAGCGTGCTCATCAAGTTCATCCGTGAGAACCGGAACATTTTAGCGTGGAAGCCTTCTGACATGCCAGGTGTACTTAGGGAACTCACTGAGCACACTCTCAATATTGATCCCAAGTTTAAACCGGTCAAGCAGTTTCTTCGCCGCTTTAATGAGGAGAGACGCAAGGCAATTGGTGAGGAGGTAGCCCGGCTGTTGGCTGCTGGGTTTATCGTTGAAGTGTTTCACCCTGAGTGGTTGGCTAATCCAGTGCTTGTTCTTAAGAAAAACAACACCTGGCGCATGTGTGTGGACTACACAGATTTGAACAAAGCTTGTCGGGCTGATCCTTTTGCTCTCCCGTGTATTGATCAGATCATTGATGCGACGGTGGGTTGTGAGCGTTTGAGTTTCTTGGATGCTTATTTAGGTTATCAGCAGAAAAAAATGGCAGTTAAGCACCAGGAGAAGACTGCCTTGATCACTCCCTTTGCAGCCTTCTGCTATGTTTCTATGCCCTTTGGGCTCAAGAGTGCCCAGGCAACTTATCAGTGTTGTGTGCAAAATTGTCTTCATACTCAGATTGGGCGCAATGTTCATGCCTATGTTGATGACATTGTGGTAAAGTCCAAGAAGAAGGATACATTGATAGGTGATCTCAAGGAGACCTTTGACAATCTGCGTGTTTACAAGATGATGCTCAATCCGGACAAGTGTGTTTTTGGTGTTCCGGCAGGCAAGCTTCTAGGTTTTCTGGTGTCCAATAGAGGCATTGAGGCTAATCCGGAGAAGATCAAAGCGATTACATCCTTGGCTAAACCGGCATGCATCAATGATGTTCAGCGTCTAGCAGGTCGAATTGCAGCCCTAAGCCGGTTTATCAGCCGTTTGGGAGAGAAGGCGATCCCTCTATATCAGATGTTGAAGAAAACAGACACCTTTGTATGGAGTGATGCGGCTAATGCGGCATTTGAAGACTTGAAGCGGAAGTTGGCTGAACCGCCGGTCCTTGCCGCTCCGGTTGACAAAGAGCCCTTGTTATTGTACGTGACTGCTAATGCCCGTGCTGTCAGCGTGGCCATTGTGGTGGAGCGCAAGGAAGCTGACAAGGAATATCCGGTTCAATGGCCGGTTTACTATATCAGTGAGGTGCTCATCAAGTCAAAGCAGTGATATCTGCATTGGCAGAAGCTGGTATATGGAGTTTTTATGGCAAGTCAAAAGCTTAAACAATACTTTCAAGGCCATCCCATTACCGTGGTCAGTTCCGCTCCCTTGGGTGATATAATTCAGAACAGGGAGGCAACTGGCCGGGTTGCAAAGCTGGCAATTGAGCTTGGTCCCCATGGGTTGAAGTATATGCCTCGGACAGCCATTAAATCTCAAGCACTTGTTGACTTCATCAATGATTGGACTGAGTTACAAGCACCAGAGGACAAACCGGATAATACATACTGGACTGAGTTACAAGCACCAGAGTCTCCAAATTCGTTATGTCATCCGTTTAATGTTCCCCTGTACTAACAATGCAGCTGAGTACGAGGCTTTGCTCCACGGGCTCCGTGTGGCTAAGGAGATGAATTTAAGCTGGGTACGATGCTTTGGAGACTCTGATCTGGTGGCTCAGCAAGTCTCTGGCACTTGGGATTCTAAGGATTCACTCATGGCGGCTTACAGACGCGAGGTGGATATTGTGGTGGGTCACTTCAAAGGGTATCAGGTTGAGCATATCGATCGGCGTAAAAATGAAGCAGCAGACGCTTTAAGCCGGCTGGGGTCTCAGCATAAACCGGTACCCCCCAGTGCCTTTTTAGATATCTTGCGTAACCCGTCTGTTAAGTTGCCTACAGAGGAGGATTTAGGTGTTCCTGATCTGGAGGCTCAATTGGTGGCCACTTTACATGTTGTGTCGGATTGGACGGTTCCATATCTGGCGTATATGAACCGGGGTGAGTTACCAGATGATGAAGTCCTGGCCCGGCAGATAGTCCGGTGATCCAAGTCCATGGTTATTCACAATGGCGAGTTACACCGCTGCAGCGTTTGAGGCGTATTTCAGCGTTGTGTTTCTTCGAAAGAAGGCGAAGAGATCCTACGGGAAATTCATGAAGGGGATTGTGCTCATCATGCCGGTTCAAAGTCCCTGGTTGCTAAAGCTTTTCGTCATGGGTTCTACTGGTTGACAGCTCATGCTGATGCGGAGGATCTGGTAAAGCGGTGTGACGCTTGTCAAAAGTTTTCACGCCGAGCTCATGTTCCGGCTCAAGAATTAAGGATGATTCCCATCACTTGGTCGTTTGCCACTTGGGGGCTTGATATGGTGGGACCCTTTAAGCGCTCCAAGGATAAGAAGACCCACCTGCTGGTGGCGGTTGACAAGTTCACCAAATGGGTTGAGGCGGAGCCTGTCAGCAAGTGTGATGCGGCCACGACGGTTCAATTTCTCAAAAAGATTATCTTCCCCTTTGGTTTTCCACACAACATTATCACACATAATGGTACAAACCTTTCTAAAGGCGAGATGGAGGATTTATGTCAAAGAGAGCACATCCGGCTTGACTTAGCATCTGTGGTGCACCCCCAGTCCAATGGTCAAGCGGAGAGAGCCAATCAAGAAATCTTGAAAGGTATCAAACCCCGGCTCATGGTTCCTTTGAAGCGGACGCCGGGTTGTTGGGTGGAAGAATTGCCTTCTGTGTTATGGAGTATCAACACCACCCCCAATAGATCAACGGGTTACACACCTTTCTTCATGGTATATGGGGCAGAGGCGGTCCTCCCAAGTGATATTCGTCATGATTCGCCCCGGGTTGCCAATTATGTTGAAGCAGACAATGAGCAAGCATGCCAGGAGGCGTTGGACCTGTTAGATGAAAAACGGGATATGGCTTTGGCTCGTTCGGAGGTTTATCAGCAAGACCTGCGGCGTTATCACAGCCGCCGAGTTAAGACAAGAACCTTTCAAGAAGGCGACTTGGTGCTCCGGCTCATCCAGGATCAGACTGATATCCACAAGTTATCCCCACCTTGGGAAGGACCCTTTGTGATCGGCAAGAATCTGCACAACGGATCATACTA
This sequence comes from Triticum aestivum, assembly GCF_018294505.1. NCBI lineage: Eukaryota > Viridiplantae > Streptophyta > Magnoliopsida > Poales > Poaceae > Triticum > Triticum aestivum. The sequence goes on from NC_057801.1 coordinate 671,745,351, forward strand.
CCTCATTGACGTTCGAGACAACTCACGCAGCTCTAAGGAGGAGACCCGACGGCCGTGGAACATAGCTCTCCTACGGCCTTACTACACTTGAACCATAGGCTTCTTTTATGTACTTATTTCGACAATGTATATATTATGATCAATAAAATAAACCAGCATCCTTGCTATAAGCAGGGCCTCTGCTGTTTTTTCTCAAATATCCTTTGAGTTACATGGGGGCTTCAGCTGACAAAGCGGAGTACTACCTATTAAATCGGCTATCATGCCACAATACAACTTGGGAGCTTCACACCCAAGGGGCCAAAGAGAGTCTGGATGCTATGCACAACTCAAACATAGGCACCCAATGAGCACCTCATCAAGCTACTTGGGGGCTCTTTGTGTAAAGTAACAAAGAGTTTGAAAGGACCCTTGTAGCTGGGTATCGACCCACAACTTGGAAGCCTGGTATATTTACCTAAAACCCCGAGTTAACCTGCCTTCATCAAGTAAGCCACTCCTATCCAGGTAATCCTGGCATGACCCGCTGAACGTTTGACAGTTACTCTCATTGAGACCCTGAACTTGTCAAAGTTAAAACGACGATTGGTTAGTTGGAGGCCCATCTTAAAAGGCTTTGTCAAATGGTTTAACTTAGCGGCCTGGCAGCCCACGAAAAGCCTCGAATTTGGGCCTGGCAGCCCTCGAAAAGCCTCGACTACACGGTTTTATTTGCCTTTGTCAGTTCTTTTTGAATTTTATGTTGAACCGGTATCTTTTGATCTGGTCTGGCTTTTCAGTCATCATATTAACCCGATGTTTGTTAACCCGGTTTGGCTTGCAACTACAGGTTGTCAGACCTTATTATCAAACCGGAGTTTCTTAACCCGGCCTGGTTTTTACTACATGTCACCAATTTTGATCATCTGGTGATCATTATAACTCGGCATGACTCTTTACACGCCATCATCATATGGTAAGAGTTATAATAGCTAAAAGATTTGGGTTTTCACCCTTACTACAATCAAAGTTGGTAAACCAACTACGTGATGTCATGTCACAAGTATGAATTATTTCATATTTATTTAAGTTTGGCTATCAATCAGTCTTTATCTTGGGTATTATGACCTGTCTGGCGGTAAACCGCCATGACAAATTTTTTGTATGCAGACATCAGGATCGCATGATATTATCAAAGTATAAGCAAACATATCACGTATCATGCCAGATCAACAAAGTCATGCATCACTACCATAGATCAAAGAGTTTTAACTAGCCTATTACAAGGCACTTTGAGGATCAAAATACTGGTTGTTTTTACGCAACAAAGTTTGTCGAAGCAATTCGTATGCCGGATTAAGACTCATTGCCAGGATGACATGAAGTTGATGGGTCTTCCGGCGCCGGTTCAACCTCCTCCTCTCCACCCAGAGGCTGGAAGTCAATGGTGGTCCAGTCAATCCGGGTTAGAGCCTGAAATACAGCTTCTTCACTTATAAGATTGGACGGGTCAACATCAGGGGCGTAAGTATGTTACGGATTGGCAGGATAAGGATGTGCGTTTCTGTCACAGTCGTGTCAACTCGATGGTTCCCTTCATCATAAAAGGACCGATGAACAGTCAAGTTAGCCTCTGTAGCCAGTTGACTTGACAGTGGACGCATTTCCTTTGTCAGGGATTTGAGAGCTTCGTTGTCAAATGCTGACCCGTCTGCTTGTTCATCTGGAAATCCCTTGGCAATATCAACTAGATCCAAGTCAGATATCCATGCTTTGGCCCGAGTCAGTGCCAGTAAAGCGCCAGCCCTGGCAGCAAATCGCTTCACCTCCTCTATCTGAGCCGGTGTCATGGATAATCTTGCTAGTGTGTCCTTGATCAATGCTGGTGCCGGTTTGTTGTATGAGACTGTAGAGATAACCCGTTGTGCACCAGTATACAGTTGCTCAATCAGTGTATAAGCCGCCTTCAATTTCATCTGCATATCCATTCCAAGATGAGCAATGCGATGGCCTGTGACGGATTAAGAATTCAATGTCAAACCGGCGGAGTTGGTGAAAATGGAGAAGCAAGTTATCATAGAATACTTACCAAAAACTGCAGCTGTCATGGAGTTCACTTGATGTTTCAAACCCGTCAGCTCTTCCTCCACCGGTTTAAGGGATGCTTCGGCGTCTTCAGCCCGTTTCAACAAAGCAGCTCTTTCTGTTTCCCAATTGGAATGTTCGGTTTTGAAGCTTTCTTTCAACTGTTCCATGCTAGTCAAAGCGCCCTTTAGCTCCTCTTTGGCTTTAGAGGTTGCTTCTTGCTGGGACTTGATGTTTTCTTGAAGATCAGCGATTTGAGTTTCTTTGATAGTCTTCTCAGTCTCCACAAGTCAGAAGATGAAGTTCTGAAAGTCCCAAGCACATAACAAGTTATGCCCTTAGCACTTGGGGGCTAATGTGGATTGCTTTTTCAAAAAGTCAGTGTTTACAAGTCCCAAGGCTCAATCCAGATATTAAGCTTGGCACTTGGGGGCTAATGCACATTTGATCAATTATGAGTGAAGACAGTTAACATGGACAGAAAAGTCCCAGTTAGTCTTCAAGAAGACAAACCGGCCCTTGGGGGCTACTACGCTAAAGTGTTATTTATATCGAAGTCCCGATTTATCTACAAGAGATAACCCGACCCTTGGAGGCTACAATGGAAGAGATATACAGAATAGAGGGAAATTCAAAGTGTTCTTGAAAAGTACCTCATAACGCTCCTTCATCAGGTTCACCAAACCGGCTACAAAGTCACGACTGGTGTAGAGACGGTTTAAAAAGCTGGAATGAAGTTCCTCGGCACTAAGGTTGACAAAGTTGGATAAATCCGTCTTCCCTTTCCCCTTGCCCATAGCAACAATTTCCTCTTTGGCAGTATGCTTGGCCAGGATAGCCGGATTACCAGGACTGGTGTGAGCAGTGCCAGTAATAACAACATCCTCATCATCACCTTTGGGTGGACTTGGCGGATTGACGGTACCTCTGGCTGGACTTGGCGGATTAGCAGCTGGGCTCGATGGATCAGCAGCCGGGCTTGGAGGAGTAGCATGAGGGCTCGACAGTTCAATATGAGTGGCCGGGTCAGCTTCCGACGGATTAGCTTCAGTGCTCTGGCCTTGAGGGGTGGAATCATCCATAATGTTAGTATTTCTACCGGAACCTTCAGGAGCCTTTTCTGGTTCAGCTTCACTGATAGGGGCACTGGTTTTATCCTTCTTACTCATACGAGCTTTGGCACTGTGATATCAAAACAAATATTAGCATGGTAAACCGAATTATGAAGGAAAAATGTGAAGGACAATATACTTACCCAGGGACGATTTTATGAGGAGGCAGCTGAGTGGTTGATGAACCGCCCGACGAATTGGAAGATGCCTGGTAATTCGGATCAGACGGATTAAGTGGGTATCTGAAGAAACCCTTCAAAGGATAAAGTTTTTCGGGAGAACAAGTAACCTCTGGACGACATTTCCGGGTTGGTGTATCCGGTAAACCGGATGAGGTGATTTGCTAGCCACTATGCCGAGTTGTGCGATGCTCTTCAGCTTGCTGTGTCTTCAAAGAAAATTTTGGATCCAAATAAGCAAGAGGGTGAGAGTATTTTACTTTCCGAACTGCACGGCGAAATCTTTGAACCGGCACAAGATCTGAATTGGAAGAAAGAGAGATTACCTCAACATGGTCCGCACGGCTAGCCTCCGCATCATCCTGGGAATAGTCATTGTCAATAAGGTATACAAAAAAGGAACCAAGTGAGTCAAGTTCTACCTCTGCATCTGATTCATCAACATCTTCTGGCAGATCAGAAGACTCGGTGGTTTTCTTCTTGGCAGCTTTCTTGGTGACTTTGCTCTTTGCACGAGGAGCCCTAGCCGGTTTATTCCGCTTCCAGAAGGAGCTATTGGCCTGTGAAATTAAAGCAAAGGAGTGTTAGTACGTTATTAAAGCGGAGGCGAATCAGTAAGCATTAAGTTGAACTTTACCACCGACGGTTTATTGGAGGCGCAAAAAGGTGGCAACCCGATTTGGCTGCATGTGGCGATAGGTTCATCAAGCATTTTCTTCATAGCTTCAGTAACTGCAATGTCTGTCATTACAATTTCATGATATCATTGAGGATCCTTGACGTTGCCAGTATATTCATGCATTAAACCGGGGCGGCGACTTAAAGGCAGAATACCCCAAGAAACCCAGCAGCGGACGAGATCAATGCCAGTCAAACTGTTGGGCAGGAGAACTCGGAGCTTGGCGAGTTGAGGTGCATAAGTTTTCCGTTCTGCGGCAGTTAGGACTAGAGGTAATGGATGGCCATTGCTAAGCCGTTGAGGGCGGAAACCCGACAAAGGATTTTCTCCAGCAGGGGCAGTGTTCCGGCAATAAAACCAAGTTTGGTTCCAATCTTTGGGATGGCTGTGATGCTTTGCATGAGGGAAATCAACTTCTTTTCTCTTTTGGATTGATACCCCACCAAGTTCTGTGTTGGGACCATCAGAGAACTCCGTGCGGCGGTTTAAATGGAAAAAATCTCGGAACAGCTCCACAGATGGTTCTTCTTGAAGTTAAACTTCACAGAAATACTTGAAAGTTGCATATATTGGACATGGAATTTGGTCCAATATCTTGTGGATGGAGTTAAATGCTCGCAAGGACATCCCGGAAGAATTTTGATCCGGGCGGGCTCAATCCCCAGTCTAAGTGTTGCATAAATACAATCACCTCTCCATCTTGAGGTTCAAGAGGGCACTCAGAGCCCGTAACTCGCCAATGAAGGACCCATTTTGAGGCTAAAGCTCCAGTGGTGACATATCCATTGATTTGTGTCTCCTCGATCCGGGACGGAACCCAATTGCAAGCAGAGAATTGTTTGGTCATATTGGAAAAGCAAACTGTGAAAGAAAAAATGAAGGCCGGTTTACGATTGACGGTTTAAGTATACTACTCAGTGTTTAACCGGAAAATTGCTATTCAAGTCAAGTTGGCGGTTTAAGTGAGGACTAATGGTGTATGGCAGATTGACTATCAAAGGTTAAACTGCCCTTAGGCAGAAGAGCGAGAGCTGAAAATCTACTAAGTGTTTACAGAAACAACTTTCACAGTATAGCAATATAATTTTGGATCTACCGTGGTTAAATAAAGAAAACTTTTCTGAGCCCTACAATGGCACTAAGAGGAACATAGAAGATCCTGATGGAGTCCGTTCAGGGCGGCGAGATGCTGTGGTATTGTGAACTAACAAAATGGATCTAGCCACAGATCAAAGCTATCAAGCGCATATATAAACTCAGTAAAAAGACTAAGAGAAGGGCGCAGAAGAACTGATGAATGGCGACGAACATGGATGAACTCGAAACCCTAATGGAGATCTAGGGTTACAGGAAAGTGAACTTACCAGGGCCACTCAGCGGCAGAGGAGCGCGACAGGGTTTCTGGTACGATCAGAGTGATGCAGCGGCCTTGGTCGGTGCAGATTCGAAGGTCGACGGTGGCGGCGGCGCTGGGGCTCTTCGGGTCGCGAGGAGGAAGATGAGGAGAAAGTGGAAGGACCCTTCGGGTTTATTTATAATGAGACAGGAGGATAAATGTCAGGCGCGAGAATCAAGGATCCTGATGCGGCAAAGTCGGCACGGCTGATGCCTCGATCTTCGGGACATCATTAATGAAGGAACCTTTTTAATCGTTTGTTACAGAGATGATGTCATGGTGATCCATTGCTTTGTCCAGAGGATGATGTCATGACGGTTTAACGAAGTTTATAAAAGAAGATATCATGGCGGTTTACAAGAAATGAAGGAAGAGAATCACAGGATTTTTCTAAGTGCCGAAGATTGACATGAACATGTTCAAATCAATTTGGGGCCTAATGTTGGGGATATATCTACTGAGTGTAAACCGCCCAGGAGGGGACGGTTCACCCTCAACTACATTGAAACCCAGGAAGACTCAGAAGATGGCGCTTTACTATCGAAGCTCACAGGCCCGGAGCCCAAAGGCGGAATAGGGCCCATAGTGGTAAACCGACATAGTCATGTAACTTGTATTGTAAGATAAGGAAAGGAGAGACCGAGCCGGACGCTGTTACGAGCCGGCCTCGGGACTCTGTAAACCAGCCGGGCGTCAACCCGTGTATATAAGGGGACGACCCGGTGGCGGTTCAGGGACAAAAAACAACAACTCGAGAGCCAGGCATAGCGTGTTTAGCTCCCTGATAATCGAGCCCCCAATAATCCCAACACAACTAGACGTAGGCCTTTACCTTCATCGAAGGGGCCGAACTAGTATAAAATCCCTCGTGTCCTTTGTCCAGTTTAACCCCTTTAAGCTAACCCATCGCGATGGCTCCACGACTAAGTCCTTACATGGGGACATCTGACGTGATATTTCCACGACACCAGGTATTCCTTTTTTTAACCCTCTCGCCTTCTCTTTCATTGTTTTACTAGTAGTATACTTAGTAGTACTAGTAGGAGTACTTTTTACCTTGAAGGACGCGTATAGCTAGCTAGGCCCTTGAAGACTTGAACTAACTAGCTGCCACCATTTTTGTTTTTCCATGTCTTACTATCTCATCCATGTAGCCAAGAGTGGCTATATATAATAAGCCGGTTATTTTACTTCCTCTATACCGGAGTAGTACTATTTGCTGCACAGTATTACTGACCGCCATATTTGAGCACAACATTATTATGCATGGACCTTGACTATGTACGTCACCATGTGTCCAGATCTGAGATGCCGCGTGTACCATATGAATGGCGCCGAGTTTGACCCCCGTGATGCTACGTGGGTGCCGAGGAACACTCTTGGAGAGTACTAGCTTTTCATCGGGGACAGCTACCCCATTGTGAAGCGGATCCCACCTTCCATGCACGACACGAAAGGCCTGTCATTCATGAAGCATGGTTGTGTCTTCAGTGCGCACCACCGGATGAACGACATGCTGAGACATGCTATCCCTGATTTATGCCGCTGCAGCTTGGTTAAATCTCCATTGTGTGGAACCAGACTAGAAAGCTGCGACAATGATTCCCGTTGCCCACCGCTATGGATCGTGCCATCCATGAAGAGCACCTGGGACTAGAACCTGGATGAGGACATGTAGCCCATCTATAACATGTAAGTGGAGTACGGTAATTGTGAACGGTAGTGCTGTGAATATATGTAGACTAGTCGTGCACAAATTTATCACATGAATTGGAGATGAACTTGTGTGGCATACTGCCATTTGTCCTTTAGAATTTATTACTGGTAAATGTGTTATGTGTACATGCAACTTGTGTGGTTGTTGCACGGGCTCCAACACGCTCTTTGAGAAAAAAGGTGGCACAACTTTGGATATACGTGATGTGGCGGCATCATACAGTAGCATCGTTTGCTATAGTGGTAGTACACTCCTACTAGGACAACAACTCCTATAAAACCTTGCGCTTGGCTCTTTGCCTCTTCGGGAGGTTCAACAGTTCGTACTCGTGTGAACCTTGCACTTGGCTCTTCGCCTCTTCGGAAGGTCCAACAATGATGATACTACAGTATAATATGCTTCTGGCAATCTGACACCTATTGAACTGCTGCACGTCCACCGCGAGGGCGAGGGCGAGAGAGAGGGAGAGGGAGAGGGATCTATAGTCAAAACCCTCTCCTCTTCCTGTGAACCACAGCGCGCGTGGGCGAGGGAGAGGCGTAGTAAGCAAGCTTCTCCATGTTCGGCGAGTTGACGGGACACATCAAAGCAGTACTAGCACTAGTAGTCCATACTGCGTCCTTTCTGATTAATATGGCTTAATATGAAACGAGAAAAGTACACTGGCGGTCAACGTATGTAACAATACGCTCTTTACGGTCACTATATATAGTTTTGCGGTGATTATACGATCACTAGCTCATCGTAGAGCACCGTATTGCACCTATTGGGGAACGTTGCAGAAAATTAAAAATTTTCCTATGGTTTCACCAAGATCCATCTATGAGTTCATCTAAGCAACAAGTCATGGGAGAGAGATTGCATCTACATACCACTTTGTAGATCGCGCAGAAGCGTTCAAAAGAACAGGGTTGAAGTAGTCGTTCTCGTCGTGATCCTATCACCGGAGATCCTATCGCCGAACGGATGGCACCTCCGCGTTCAACACACGTACGGTCAGCGTAACGTCTCCTCCGTCTTGATCCAGCAAGGGGGAAGGAGAGGTTGATGATGATGGCTCCAGCAGCAGCACAATGGCGTGGTGGTGGTGGAACAGCAGCACTCCGGCAGGGCTTCGCCAAGCACGTGACGGAGGAGGAAGAGGTGTAGCAGGGGGAGGGGGCGCCAGGACTTCAGGGTGCGGCTGCCCCCCTTCCCACTCCCTTTATATAGGCCCCCAGGGGGGGCGCCGGCCCTGGGAGATCCAATCTCCCAAGGGGTCGGCGGCCAAGGGGGGTGGAGTACCCCCCAAGGCGAGTGGGGCGCCCCCCCCCCACCCTAGGGTTTCAACCCTAGGCGCAGGGGGTGGGCCTAGGGGGCGCACCAGCCCACTAAGGGCTGGTTCCCCTCCCCACTTCGGCCCTTGGGGCCCTCCGGGATGGGTGGCCCCACCCGGTGGACCCCCGGGACCCTTCCGGTGGTCCCGGTACAATACTGGGTGACCCCGAAACTTTCCCGATGGCCGAAATACCACTTCCTATATAGTTATCTTTACCTCCGGACCATTCCGGAACTGCTCGTGACGTCCGAGATCTCATCCGGGACTCCGAACAACATTCGGTATGCTGCATACTCATATTCATACAACCCTAGCGTCACCGAACCTTAAGTGTGTAGACCCTACGGGTTCGGGAGACACGTAGACATGACCGAGACGGCTCTCGGGCAATAACCAACATCGGGATCTGGATACCCATGTTGGTTACCACATGCTCCTCGACGATCTCATCGGATGAACCACGATGTCGAGGATTCGAACAACCCCGTATACAATTCCCTTTGTCAATCGGTACGTTACATGCCTAAGACTCGATCATCGTTATCCCAATACCTCGTTCAGTCTCGTTACCGGCAAGTCACTTTACTCGTACCGTAATGCATGATCCCGTGACCAAACACTTGTTCACTTTGAGCTCATTATGATGATGCATTACCGAGTGGGCCCAGAGATACCTCTCCGTCATACGGAGTGACAAATCCCAGTCTCGATCTGTGTCAACCCAACAGACACTTTCAGAGATACCTGTAGTGCACCTTTATAGTCACCCAGTTACGTTGTGATGTTTGGTACACCCAAAGCACTCTTATGGTATCCGGGAGTTACACGATCTGATGGTCTAAGGAAGAGATACTTGACACTGAAAAAGCTCTAGCAAAACGAACTACACGATCTTGTGCTATGCTTAGGATTGGGTCTTGTCCATCACATCATTCTCCTAATGATGTGATCCCGTTGTCAATGACATCTAATGTCCATAGTCAGGAAACCATGACTATCTGTTGACCAATGAGCTAGTCAACTAGAGGCTCACTAGGGACATGTTATGGTCTATGTATTCACACGTGTATTACGATTTCCGGACAATACAGTTATAGCATGAATAAAAGACAATTATCATGAATAAGGAAATATAATAATAACCCTTCTATTATTGCCTCTAGGTCATATTTCCAACAGTGTCCCACTTGCACTAGAGTCAATAATCTAGTTACATTGTGATGAATCGAACACCCATAGAGTTCTGGTGTTGATCATGTTTTGCTCGCGAGAGAGGTTTAGTGAACGGATCTGCGACATTCAGATCTGTATGTACTTTGCAAATATCTATGTCTCCATCTTGAACATTTTCACGGATGGAGTTGAAGGGACGCTTGATGTGCCTGGTCTTCTTGTGAAACCTGGGCTCCTTGGCAAGGGCAATAGCTCTAGTGTTGTCACAGAAGAGTTTGATCGGCCCCGACGCATTGGGTATGACTCCTAGGTCGGTGATGAACTCCTTCACCCATATTGCTTCATGCGCTGCCTCCGAGGCTGCCATGTACTCCGCTTCACATGTAGATCCCGCCACGACGCTCTGCTTGCAGCTGCACCAGCTTACTGCTCCACCATTCAACATATACATGTATCCGCTTTGTGACTTAGAGTCATCCAGATCTGTGCCGAAGCTAGCATCGACGCAACCCTTTACGACAAGCTCTTTGTCACCTCCATAAACGAGAAACATGTCCTTTGTCCTTTTCAGGTACTTCAGGCAAGGTTTACATCAGGTCTGGTACACAGCATGGCATACATAATAGATCCTATGGCTGAGGCATAGGGGATGAGCTCATCTCTTCTTTATCTTTTGCCGTGGTCGGGCATTGAGCCGAGCTCAATCTCACACCTTGCAGTACAGGCAAGAACCCTTCTTGGACTGATCCATTTTGAACTTCTTCAAAATCTTATCAAGGTATGTGCTTTGTGAAACACCTATGAGGCGTCTTGATCTATCCCTATAGATCTTGATGCCTAATATATAAGCAGCTTCTCCAAGGTCCTTCATTGAAAAACACTTATTCAAGTAGGCCTTAATGCTGTCCAAGAATTCTATATCATTTCCCATCAAAAGTATGTCATCTACATATAATATGAGAAATGCTACAGAGCTCCCACTCACTTTCTTGTAAACGCAGGCTTCTCCATAAGTCTGCGTAAACCCAAATGCTTTGATCATCTCATCAAAGCGAATGTTCCAACTCCGAGATGCTTGCACCAGCCCATAAATGGATCGCTAGAGCTTGCATACTTTGTTAGCATTCTTAGGATCGACAAAACCCTTCGGCTGCATCATATACAGTTCTTCCTTAAGATGCCCGTTAAGGAATGCCGTTTTGACGTCCATCTGCCATATCTCATAATCACAGTATGCGGCAATTGCTAACATGATTCGGACGAACTTAAGCTTCGCTACGGGAGAGAAAGTCTCATCGTAGTCAATCCCTTGAACTTGCCGATAACCCTTAGCGACAAGTCGAGCTTTATAGATGGTGATATTACCATCCGCGTCCGTCTTCTTCTTAAAGATCCATTTGTTTTCTATCGCTCGCCGATCATCGGGCAAGTCAGTCAAAGTCCATACTTTGTTTTCATACATGGATTCTATCTCGGATTTCATGGCTTCTAGCCATTTGTTGGAATCTGGGCCCGCCATTGCTTCTTCATAGTTCGAAGGTTCACCGTTGTCTAACAACATGATTTCCAGGACAGGGTTGCCATACCACTCTGGTGCGGAACGTGTCCTTGTGGACCTACGAAGTTCAGTAGCAACTTGATCCGAAGTACCTTGATCATCATCATTGTTTTCCTCTTCAGTTGGTGTAGGCATCACAGGAACATTTTCCTGAGCTGCACTACTATCCCATTCAAGAGGTAGTACTTCATCGAGTTCTACTTTCCTCCCACTTACTTCTTTCGAGAGAAACTCTTTTCCAGAAAGGATCCGTTCTTGGCAACAAAGATCTTGCCCTCGGATCTTAAGTAGAAGGTATACCCAATGGTTTCTTTAGGGTATCCTATGAAGACGCATTTTTCCGACTTGGGTTCTAGCTTTTCAGGTTGAAGTTTCTTGACATAAGCATCGGATCCCCAAACTTTTAGAAATGACAGCTTAGGTTTCTTCCCAAACCATAATTCATACGGTGTCGTCTCAACAGATTTAGACGGTGCCCTATTTAAAGTGAATGTAGCTGTCTCTAGAGCGTATCCCCAAAATGATAGCGGTAAATCGGTAAGAGACATCATAGATCGCACCATATCCAATAGAGTGCGATTACGACGTTCGGACACACCGTTACGCTGAGGTGTTCCAGGCGGCGTGAGTTGTGAAACGATTCCACATTTTCTTAAGTGTGTACCAAATTCCTTTCGGCCACGTTGATTCTCTACATCATTCTGAAATTCCTTGAACTTTTCAAAGGTCTCAGACTTGGGTTTCATCAGGTAGACATATCCATATCTACTCAAGTCATCAGTGAGAGTGGGAACATAACGATATCCTCCGCGAGCCTCAACGCTCATTGGGCCGCACACATCGGTATGTATGATTTTCAACAAGTTGGTTGCTCGCTCCATTGTTCCGGAGAACGGGGTCTTGGTCAATTTGCCCATGAGGCATGGTTCGCATGTGTCAAATGATTCATAATCGAGAGACTCTAAAAGTCCATCAGCATGGAGCTTCTTCATGCGCTTGACACCAATGTGACCAAGGCGGCAGTGCCACAAGTATGTGGGACTATCGTTATCAACTTTACATCTTTTGGTATTCACGCTATGAATATGTGTAATATTATGTTCGAGATTCATTAAGAATAAACCATTGACCATTGGGGCATGACCATAAAACATATCTCTCATATAAATAGAACAACCATTATTCTCAGATTTAAATGAGTAGCCATCTCATATTAAACGAGATCCTGATACAACGTTCATGCTCAAACTTGGCACTAAATAACAATTATTGAGGTTTAAAACTAATCCCATAGGTAAAGGTAGAGGTAGCGTGCCGACGGCGATCACATCGACCTTGGAACCATTCCCGACGCACATCGTCACCTCGTCCTTCGCCAGTCTCCGCTTATTCCACAGCTCCTGCTGTGAGTTACAAATGTGAGCAACGGCACCGGTATCAAATACCCAGGAGTTACTACGAGTACTGGTAAGGTACACATCAATTACATGTATATCAAATATACCTTTAGTGTTGCCGGCCTTCTTATCCGCTAAGTATTTGGGGCAGTTCCACTTCCAGTGACCCTTCCCCTTGCAATAAAAGCACTCAGTTTCAGGCTTGGGTCCATTCTTTGACTTCTTCCCGGCAACTGGCTTACCGGGCGCGGCAACATCTTTGCCGTCCTTCTTGAAGTTCTTCTTACCCTTGCCCTTCTTGAACTTAGTGGTCTTATTGACCATCAACACTTGATGTTCTTTCTTGATTTCAACCTCTGCTGACTTCAGCATTGAAAATACTTCAGGAATGGTCTTTCCCATCCCCTGCATATTGTAGTTCATCACAAAGCTCTTGTAGCTTGGTGGGAGCGACTGAAGGATTCTGTCAATGACCGCCTCATCCGGGAGGTTAATGTCCAGCTGGGACAGGCGGTTGTGCAACCCAGACATTTTGAGTATATGCTCACTGACAGAACTATTTTCCTCCATCTTACAACTATAGAACTTGTCGGAGACTTCATATCTCTCGACCCGGGCATGAGCTTGGAAAACTAGTTTCAGCTCCTCGAACACTTCATATGCTCCGTGTTGCTCAAAACGCTTTTGGATCCCCAGTTCTAAGCTGTAAAGCATGCCGCACTGAATGAGGGAGTAATCATCAGCGCGAGTCTGCCAAGCATTCATAATGTCTTGGTTGTCTGGGACGGGTGCATCACCTAGCGGTCCTTCTAGGACATATTGTTTCCTGGCAGCTATGAGGATGATCCTCAGGTTCTGGACCCAGTCCGTATAGTTGCTGCCATCATCTTTCAGCTTGGTTTTCTCTAGGAACGCGTTGAAGTTCATGTTGACATGAGCGTTGGCCATTTGATCTACAAGACATATTTTGCAAAAGTTTTAGACTAAGTTCATGATAATTAAGTTCATCTAATCAAATTATTTAATGAACTCCCACTCAAATCAGACATCCCTCTAGTCATCTAAGTGTTACACGATCCGAGTCGACTAGGCCGTGTCCGATCATCACGTGAGACGGACTAGTCATCATTGGTGAACATCTCCATGTTGATCGTATCTTCTATACGACTCATGTTCGACCTTTCGGTCTCTTGTGTTCCGAGGCCATGTCTGTACATGCTAGGCTCGTCAAGTTAACCCTAAGTGTTCTGCATGTGTAAATCTGTCTTACACCCATTGTATGTGAACGTAAGGATCTATCACACCCGATCATCACGTGGTGGTTCGAAACGACGAACTTTAGCAACGGTGCACAGTTAGGGGGAACACTTTCTTGAAATTATTATAAGGGATCATCTTATTTACTACCGTCGTTCTAAGTAAACAAGATGCATAATAATAAACATCACATGCAATTATATAGTAGTGACATGATATGGCCAATATCATATAGCTCCTTCGATCTCCATCTTCGGGGCTCCATGATCATCTTTGTCACCGGCATGACACCATCATCTCCATCATCATGATCTCCATCATTGTGTCTTCATGAAGTTGTCACACCAACGACTACTTCTACTTCTATGGCTAACGCATTTAGCAATAAAGTAAAGTAATTTACATGGCGTTCTTCAATGACACGTAGGTCATACAAAAAATAAAGACAACTCCTATGGCTCCTGCCGGTTGTCATACTCATCGACATGCAAGTCGTGATTCCTATTACAAGAACATGATCTCATACATCACAATATATCATTCATCATTCATCACAACTTCTGGCCATATCACATCACATGACAATTGCTGCAAAAACAAGTTAGACGTCCTCTAATTGTTGTTGCATCTTTTACGTGGCTGCAATTGGGTTCTAGCAAGAACGTTTTCTTACCTACGAATAACCACAACGTGATCTTGTCAACTTCTATTTACCCTTCATAAGGACCCTTTTCATCGAATCCGCTCCAACAAAAGTGGGAGAGACAGACACCCACCAGCCACCTTATGCAACTAGTGCATGTCAGTCGGTGGAACTGGTCTCACGTAAGCGTACGTGTAAGGTTGGTCCGGGCCGCTTCATCCCACAATACCGCTAAAGCAAGATAAGACTAGTACTGGCAAGCAAGTTGACAAGATCTACGCCCACAACAAAATTGTGTTCTACTCGTGCAATAGAGAACTACGCATAGACCTAGCTAATGTGCCACCAAGATCCATCTATGAGTTCATCTAAGCAACGAGTCATGGGAGAGATATTGCATCTACATACCACTTTGTAGATCGCGTGGAAGCGTTCAAAATAACAGGGTTGAAGTAGTCGTTCTCATCGTGATCCTATCACCGGAGATCCTAGCGCCGAACGGACGGCACCTCCGCGTTCAACACACGTACGGTCAGCGTAACGTCTCCTCCGTCTTGATCCAGCAAGGGGGAAGGAGAGGTTGATAATGATGGCTCCAGCAGCAGCACAACGGCATGGTGGTGGTGGAACAGCAGCACTCCGGCAGGGCTTCGCCAAGCACGTGACGGAGGAGGAAGAGGTGTAGCAGGGGGAGGGGGCGCCAGGACTTCAGGGTGCGGCTGCCCCCCTCCCCCCTCCCTTTATATAGGCCCTCAGGAGGGCGCCGGCCCTAGGAGATCCAATCTCCCAAGGGGGCGGCGGCCAAGGGGGGTGGAGTACCCCCCAAGGAAAGTGGGGCGCCCCCCGCCCCACCCTAGGGTTTCAACCCTAGGCGCAGGGGGTGGGCCTAGGGGCTACACCAGCCCACTAAGGGCTGGTTCCCCTCCCCACTTCGGCCCTTGGGGCCCTCCAGGATGGGTGGCCCCACCGATTGGACCCCCGGGACCCTTCGGGTGGTCCCGGTACAATACCGGGTGACCCCGAAACTTTCCCGATGGCCGAAATACCACTTCCTATATAGTTTTCTTTACCTCCGGACCATTCCGGAACTCCTCATGACGTCCGGGATCTCATCCGGGACTCCGAACAACATTCGGTATGCTGCATACTCATATTCATACAACCCTAGCGTCACCGAACCTTAAGTGTGTAGACCCTACGGTGTTCGGGAGACACGTAGACATGACCGAGACGGCTCTCGGGCAATAACCAACAGCGGGATCTGGATACCCATGTTGGTTCCCACATGCTCCTCGATGATCTCATCGGATGAACCACGATGTCGAGGATTCGAACAACCCCGTATACAATTCCCTTTGTCAATCGGTACGTTACATGCCCGAGACTCGATCGTTGGTATCCCAATACCTCGTTCAGTCTCGTTACCGGCAAGTCACTTTACTCGTACAGTAATGCATGATCCCGTGACCAAACACTTGGTCACTTTGAGCTCATTATGATGATGCATTACCGAGTGGGCCCAGAGATACCTCTCCGTCATACGGAGTGACAAATCCCAGTCTCGATCCGTGTCAACCCAACAGACACTTTCGGAGATACCTGTGGTGCACCTTTATAGTCACCCAGTTACGTTGTGACGTTTGGTACACCCAAAGCACTCTTACGGTATCCGGGAGTTACACGATCTCATGGTCTAAAGAAGAGATACTTGACATTGAAAAAGCTCTAGCAAAACGAACTACACGATCTTGTGCTATGCTTAGGATTGGGTCTTGTCCATCACATCATTCTCCTAATGATGTGATCCCGTTGTCAATGACATCTAATGTCCATAGTCAGGAAACCATGACTATCTGTTGACCAACGAGCTAGTCAACTAGAGGCTCACTAGGGACATGTTATGGTCTATGTATTCACACGTGTAGTACGATTTCCGGACAATACAGTTATAGCATGAATAAAAGACAATTATCATGAATAAGGAAATATAATAATAACCCTTTTATTATTGCCTCTAGGGCATATTTCCAACAGCACCCTACTGACCGGCCACATAGTCGACGTGGCACTTTGTTGACTGGTTAAATTGTCACCTAGTTTCTGGGTCCCACCTGTCAGTTGGCAGAGCAAAGAAATCAGTTAAACAAAACTTTACGCAGGCGCGACAGGAGTCCAACCCTTGCGCACGAACCATCCTGGTTGTGTATGTGAGTGCATGCACGTGTACTCCCTCAGTCTTCCAACAAAGAGTGTACACTGGCTAAAAAACAAAGAGTGTAGTACATGATGTACATCTACACTTCCAATGCATTTAGACTTTAATCTAAATCGATATTGATTGACTAATGCACCAACTTGTGCTCTAGGTATAGGCTACATGTCTATCCTTAATTACAGCATGCAACGGCCTTCATTTAATCTTCTTCTCTCAATGGTCGCATGCACACTAAGTCTGCTACTTTTGGGCGTTAATTATTCCCTGGTCAATGTGTAAATTTCTAAATGTACAGTCTTTCACGGACGTAGGGAGTAGGTTGAGCACTTGAGCGTGAGCATGTGTGTTGCATCATGTGATGTGTGCCGCATGGGTGCGTGAGTGTTGCATGCGTCCATGTGTACGTGTGAGTGTTGCATGTTGCATGCATGCATGCATGCATGGGGCTTACTTCCTCCCATTGACATGTTCATATTTCAAGCTTCCTCTGTTCCCTCCTTATGGTGATACTCCCTCTATTCCCAAATACGGAGTAAAAGCCTCCCTCTGTTCCCAAAACAGAGTATTTGTCTTTCTACAAATTTCAACAAGTGACTAGGTACGGAGCAAAATGAGTGAAGTGAGCGTAGAGGCATAGGGATACTGTAGAAAGGAAGTCTTCGCGATCCATTATTCCCCATCTCGGTCAGAGAGAACTATTCAACTACTCTTCGCAGTGAAGTGACAATACACGCTGCAGCAGATGGGACACGTAATTAATAAGCTGAACCAGCGTGTTGGTGTTACTAAATCAGCCTTACCCAGTACTGCCATCATGTTTGCCAGTAGAGCACGCTTCCGCAAATACGCCTATGCACCTCTGTCCTCCATTAACTGACATATGGGCCCTCTTGTGGTAGACCTACAGGTCATCGGTGTAACTATTTACACTCCGAAGGACGGTATATCCTGGTAGTAGTACTAGAAGAATTGAGATTTAATGCACTTTCTTCCCCGTCTTCACTCTTCTTCCTCCTCTCTTCTTCTTCCTTCTCTCTTCCCCATTGTCGTCCGCACACCATTTACCCCCGCTCACTGCTCGGCCGTCTGTGCCATCTTCCTGTTGGAAATATGCCCTAGAGGCAATAATAAAATGGTTATTATTATATTTCTTTGTTCATGATAATTGTCTATTATTCATGCTATAATTGTGTTATCCGGAAATCGTAATACACGTGTGAATACATAGACCACAACATGTCCCTAGTGAGCCTCTAGTTGACTAGCTCGTTGATCAACAGATAGTCATGGTTTCCTGACTATGGACATTGGATGTCATTGATAACGGGATCACATCATTAGGAGAATGATGTGATGGACAAGACCCAATCCTAAGCATAGCACAAAGATCGTGTAGTTCGTTTTTCTAGAGCTTTTCCAAATGTCAAGTATCATTTCCTTAGACCATGAGATTGTACAACTCCCGGATATCATAGGAGTGCTTTGGGTGTGCCAAACGTCACAACCTAACTGGGTGACTATAAAGGTGCACTACGGGTATCTCTGAAAGTGTCTGTTGGGTTGGCACGAATCGAGACTGGGATTTGTCACTCCGTATGACGGAGAGGTATCTCTGGGCCCACTCGGTAATGCATCATCATAATGAGCTCAATGTGACCAAGTGTCTGGTCATGGGATCATGCATTACGGTACGAGTAAAGTGACTTGCCGGTCACGAGATTAAATGAGGTATTGGGATACCGACGATCGAATCTCGGGCAAGTAACGTACCGATTGACAAACGGAATTGTATACGGGGTTACTTGAATCCTCGACATCGTGGTTCATCCGATGAGATCATCGAGGACCATGTGGGAGCCAACATGGGTATCCAGATCCCGCTGTTGGTTATTGACCGGAGAGGCGTCTCGGTCATGTCTGCATGTCTCCCGAACCCGTAGGGTCTACACACTTAAGGTTTGGTGATGCTAGGGTTGTAGAGATATGAGTATGCAGTAACCCGAAAGTTGTTCGGAGTCCCGGATGAGATCTCGGACGTCACGAGGAGTTCCGGAATGGTCCGGAGGTAAAGAATTATATATCGGAAGTCAGGTTTCGGCCATCGGGAAAGTTTCGGGGGTCACCGGTATTGTACCGGGACCACCGGAAGGGTCCCGGGGGTCCACCGGATGGGGCCACCTATCCCGGAGGGCCCCATGGGCTTAAGTGGGAGGGGAACCAGCCCCTAGTGGGCTGGTGCGCCCCCCCTTGGGCCCCCCTGCGCCTAGGGTTGGAAACCCTAGGGGTGGGGGCGCCTCCACTTGGCTTGGGGGCAAGCCACACCCCTTGGCCGCCGCCCCCCTTGGAGATTGGATCTCCTAGGGCCAGCTCCCCCCCTAGGGGGCCTATATAAAGAGGGGGGAGGGAGGGCAGCCGCACCCATGCTCTTGGCGCCTCCCTCTCCCCACGCACCACCTCTCCCTCTCGCTGAAGCTTGGCGAAGCCCTGCCGAGATCGCTGCTGCATCCACCACCACGCCATCGTGCTGGTGGATCTCCATCAACCTCTCCTTCCCCCTTGCTGGATCAATAAGGAGGAGACGTCTTCCCAACCGTACATGTGTTGAACGCGGATGTGCTGTCCGTTCAGCACTAGGATCATCGGTGATTTGGATCACGACGAGTACGACTCCCTCAACCCCATTCTCCTGAACGCTTCCGCTCGCGATCTACAAGGGTATGTAGATGCACTCCTCTCTCTCATTGCTAGATGAACTCATAGATTGATCTTGGTGAAGCGTAGAAATTTTAAATTTTCTGCAACGTTCGCCAACAGTGGCATCATGAGCTAGGTCTATGCGTAGTTCTCTTTGCACGAGTAGAACACAATTTGTTGTGGGCGTAGATGTTGTCAACTTTCTTGCCACTACTAGTCTTATTTTGCTTCGGTGGCATCGTGGGATGAAGCGGCCCGGACCGACCTTACACATACGCTTACATGAGACAGGTTCCACCGACTGACATGCACTAGTTGCATAAGGTGGCTAGCGAGTGTCTGTTTCTCCCACTTTAGTTGGAGCGGATTCGATGAAAAAGGTCCTTATGAAGGGTAAATAGAAGTTGGCATATTACGGTGTGGCTTTTATGTAGGTAAGAAAACGTTCTTGCTAGAACCCTATTGCAGCCACATAAAAACATGCAACAACAATTAGAGGACGTCTAACTTGTTTTTGCAGCATGTGCCTTGTGATGTCATATGGCCAAAAGTTGTGATGAATGATGTATATGTTATGTATGAGATCATGTTCTTGTAATAGGAATCACGACTTGCATGTCGATGAGTATGACAACCGGCAGGAGCCATAGGAGTTGTCTTAATTATTGTATGACCTGCGTGTCAATGATTAAACGCCATGTAATTACTTTACTTTATTGCTAAACTGTTAGCCATAGTAGTAGGAGTAACAGTTGGCGAGCAACTTCATGGAGACACGATGATGGAGATCATGATGATGGAGATCATGGTGTCATGCCGGTGACGAAGATGATCATGGAGCCCCGAAGATGGAGATCAAAGGAGCTATATGACATTGGCCATATCATGTCACTATTTGATTGCATGTGATGTTTATCATGTTTTTGCATCTTATTTACTTAGAACGACGGTAGTAAATAAGATGATCCCTCATAATAATTTCAAGAAAGTGTTCCCCCTAACTGTGCGCCGTTGCAAAAGTTCGTTGTTTCGAAGCACCACATGATGATCGGGTGTGATAGATTCTAACGTTCACATACAACGGGTGTAAGACAGATTTACACATGCATAAACACTTAGGTTAACTTGACGAGCCTAGCATGTACAGACATGGCCTCGGAACACAACAGACCGAAAGGTCAAACATGAGTCGTATGGAAGATACGATCAACAAGGAGATGTTCGCCGATGATGACTAGTCCGTCTCACGTGATGATCGGACACGGCCTAGTCGACTCAGACCATGTATCGCTTAGATGACTAGAGGGATGTCTAATCTGAGTGGGAGTTCATTATATAATTTGATTAGATGAACTTAATTATCATGAACTTAGTCTAAAAACCTTTGCAAAAATGTCTTGTAGATCAAATGGCCAATGCTCATGTCCACCTCAACTTCAACGCGTTCCTAGAGAAAACCAAGCTGAAAGATGATGACAACAACTATACGGACTGGGTCCGGAACCTGAGGATCATCCTCATAGCTGCAAAGAAAGATTATGTCTTAGAAGCACCGCTAGGTGAAGCTCCCATCCCAGAGAACCAAGACGTTATGAACGCTTGGCAGTCTCGTGCTGATGATTACTCCCTCGTTCAGTGCGGCATGCTTTACAGCTTAGAACCGGGGCTCCAAAAGCGTTTTGAGCAACACGGAGCATATGAGATGTTCAAAGAGCTGAAAATTGTTTTCCAAGCTCATGCCCGGGTCGAGAGATATGAAGTCTCCGACAAGTTCTTTAGTTGTAAGATGGAGGAAAATAGTTCTGTCAGTGAGCACATACTCAAAATGTCTGGGTTGCACAACCGCTTGACTCAGCTGGGAGTTAATCTCCCGGATGACGCGGTTATTGACAGAATCCTTCAATCGCTTCCATCGAGCTACAAGAGCTTTGTGATGAACTTCAATATACATGGGATGGAAAAGACCATTCCTGAGGTATATTCAATGCTGAAATCAGCAGAGGTAGAGATCAAAAAGGAACATCAAGTGTTGATGGTGAATAAAACCACTAAGTTCAAGAAAGGCAAGGGTAAGAAGAACTTCAAGAAGGACAGCAAGGGAGTTGCCGCGCTCGGTAAGCCAGTTGCCAGGAAGAACCCAAAGAATGGACCCAAGCCTGAGACTGAGTGCTTTTATTGCAAGGGAAGCGGACACTAGAAGCGGAACTGCCCCAAATACTTAGCGGACAAGAAGGCCGGCAACACCAAAGGTATATGTGATATACATGTAATTGATGTGTACCTTACGAGTACTCGTAGTAGCGCTTGGGTATTTGATACCGGTGCGGTTGCTCATATTTGTAACTCAGAGCAGGAGCTGCGGAATAAGCGGAGACTGGCGAAGGATGAGGTGACGATGCGCGTCGAGAATGGTTCCAAGGTCAATGTGATTGCCGTCGGCACGCTAGCTCTACATTTACCTACGGGATTAGTTTTAAACCTCAATAATTGTTATTTAGTGCCAGCTTTGAGAATGAACATTGTATCTGGATCTCGTTTAATACGAGATGGGTACTCACTTAAATCCGAGAATAATGGTTGTTCTATTTATATGAGAGATATGTTTTATGGTCATGCCCCGATGGTCACTGGTTTATTCTTAATGAATCTCGAACATGATGTTACACATATTCATAGTGTGAATACCAAAAGATGTAAAGTTGATAACGATAGTCCCACATACTTGTGGCACTGCCGCCTTGGTCACATTGGTGTCGAGCGCATGAAGAAGCTCCATGCTGATGGAATTTTAGAGTCTCTTGATTATGAATCATTTGAAACATGCGAACCATGCCTCATGGGCAAAATGACCAAGACTCCGTTCTCCGGAACAATGGAGCGAGCAACCAACTTATTGGAAATCATACATACTGATGTGTGCGGTCCAATGAGCGCTGAGGCTCGCGGAGGATATCGTTATGTTCTCACTCTCACTGACGACTTGAGTAGATATGGGTATGCCTACTTGATGAAACACAAGTCTGAGACCTTTGAAAAGTTCAAGGAATTTCTGAATGAGGTAGAGAATCAACATGACCGAAACATAAAGTTCTTACGATCAGATCGTGGAGGAGAATATTTAAGTCACGAATTTCGTACGCACTTAAGGAAATGTGGAATCGTTTCACAACTCATGCCGCCTGGAACACCTCAGCGTAATGGTGTGTCCGAACATCGTAATCGCACTTTATTGGATATGGTGCGATCTATAATGTCTCTTACCGATTTACCGCTATCTTTTTGGGGATACGCTCTAGAGACAGCTACATTCACTTTAAATAGGCCATCGTCTAAATCCGTTGAGACGACACCGTATGAATTATGGTTTGGTAAGAAACCTAAGCTGTCGTTTCTAAAAGTTTGGGGATGCAATGCTTACATCAAGAAACTTCAACCTGAAAAGCTCGAACCCAAGTCGGAAAAATGCGTCTTCATAGGATACCCTAAGGAAACCATTGGGTATACCTTCTACCTCAGATCCGAAGGCAAGATCTTTGTTGCCAAGAACGGGTCCTTTCCGGAGAAAGAGTTTCTCTCAAGGGAAGTAAGTGGGAGGAAAGTGGAACTTGATGAAGTACTACCTCTTGAACCGGCAAGTAGCCCAGCTCAGGAAGATGTTCCTGTGGTGCCAGCACCAACTGTAGAGGAAGTTAATGATGATGATCAAGGTACTTCGGATCAAGTTACTACTGAACTTCATAGGTCCACAAGGACACGTTCCACACCAGAGTGGTATGGCAACCCTGTCCTAGAAATCATGTTGTTAGACAACGGTGAACCTTCGAACTATGAAGAAGCGATGGCGGGCCCAGATTCCAAGAAATGGCTTGAAGCCATGCAATCCGAGATAGAATCCATGTATGAAAACAAAGTATGGACTTTGATAGATGACGGTGTCCTGGACTAGGGGGTACTCAACGTGTCGTCTCCCGGTCAGTTGGATTGGGCCGAGGACCCCACGACCGTATACTCATGGGCCAGTCCAGACAGCTGGCGCATACAAGGAAGAATCCACAAGGCTTGGCGATCAAGACAAGGACTCCTCCCCCACCGGCGTATTCGGCTAGGACTCTTGTAATCCTAGGCCTCTG
This sequence comes from Triticum aestivum, assembly GCF_018294505.1. NCBI lineage: Eukaryota > Viridiplantae > Streptophyta > Magnoliopsida > Poales > Poaceae > Triticum > Triticum aestivum. The sequence goes on from NC_057801.1 coordinate 671,768,883, forward strand.
GTGCATTATATAAACCGGGGCCAGGCTAGTCGATAGAAATATACAACAACAACCATTACAATCATACCATAGGCTAGCTTCTAGGGTTTAGCCTCCTTGATCTCGTGGTAGATCCACTCTTGTAAACATCCACAATATCAATATCAATCAAGCAGGACGTAGGGTTTTACCTCCATCAAGAGGGCCCGAACCTGGGTAAAACATTGTGTCCCTTGTCTCCTGTTACCATCCGCCTAGACGCATAGTTCGGGACCCCCTACCCGAGATCCGCCGGTTTTGACACCGACATTGGTGATTTCATTGAGAGTTCCGCTGTGTGTTCGGCAAACGGTCGATGGCTCGCCTGCAGATCAACTGCGACTTCGGCATCTTCGTCACCAGCTCGACTGGTCATCTTGGTTCGACCAAGGACTGTGCCCCACCTCCGATCGTCATGTTCGGATGAGGGCCTTCATCAACATCAACTCCGATATCTATCAAGATCATGGTGGAATCATCCAAGGAGCCTGGGGGCTCAACGCCAACATTGCCCTCGGGCGACCGTGCTGTTTTTCTGGACAGCAAACTTGCATCCGCCATCACCGCCTCCTCGAGCGTCGCTTTGACGATTGCTTCAATGGAATTGTGCGGAATTGAGTCTACAACAACCCTGGAAAATTTCGTCGAGTTCTGATGGAGGAATCTCTGGCAATCTCCGATATACCGGAGCCGCATTGAATCTGGACGAGAATCCGGACGAGTTTAGGGCGTGGTGTCCAGCTTCTAGCTCGGAATTACTTTGGAAGATCCAACCGTTCATCGGCTGCGGAATTCCTATATCTACCACCCCTCAAAATTTCAGCTCGATCCGACCGTCCAAACTCCGGAAACCTTCCGAATAGTGCATCACTTTTCGGATCTGTTTTCTACGCGAAAACGAATCCGACCCGAGTTCGTCTTTTTTATGAACGGGATTTCGGACATCCTTTTTAAAGGAAGTTTTGTATGGGGTATTGTGTTTTGTTCCCGAACACATCCCACTAACTCTAAGATCTTTTGAACATGATCTTCAACATCATGCTGGTGTCAAACCAGTCCGGCAATATTACTCCACGGCTGTCGACCTGCGCTAGACACGTCGTCACTTTGTTGAGCCGAGCTCAACTTCTTCGGATCATCATCTCGGTAAGCCGAACAAGAGTCCGGCATTGCGAAGGATAAATCATCACCAACATCGCCGCCCCACGGATTACACGGAGCGGGCATACCGGCATCGCCGCACGGTCGCTTCATCAAGCCGGCATCGACCACGTCATGACCTGCATCGACAGGGCCGCACTATTGCTTCTTCCAGCTGGTGTCCATCACGCCGACCTACTTCGACATCTCGGCTGGACCGGGGGCTTCGCCATCTCTTCATTAACAGAAGCTTATTAATACGGACTTTATGCCCAACACATGTGTCACACTTCCGCATGTACCTTTTATTCACCATTATATGGACCGATATGACTTAAGTTTTAGCCAAGCTGGGTTGCCTGGCTCCTGTGCTTACCCCTACGTTCCCGATTGTTCAGCTAGGTGGTAAAGGGAGCACCTCTGCGATTGTTACTGCCGGGTCAGTCGGATGTGTACCTCAGACTGGGTGAAGCCGAAAGCTAGCGTTCTTAAGGGAATACTCGGTCGGTGAACTAAAAGATGATTTCTTACCTATTTATTTACCTGCCCCCAGATGTTTTTCTGCTCTTTTCGCAGCCCGGACATGCACTTTAGGGCATGCCTCCTAGGGAAAGGAACCCCTAACGGAACTATTCTCCCTAGAAGATGTTTCTTACTAACCATGTAATATAACATAACTAGTTGGGCACTTGTCTGATAAAGCACTAATGACCCCTACGCCTGGTCTCCACGCATGCCTCGGTTTTTATAACCGCGAGGGTATTCGGACACACTCCGGACTATTGGGTCCAGAGGTTGAAGCGAAAAGGTCCGCTACGACAAACGATCTACAATCCGGCTAGAAGGCATTCTACATGTCACCTTACATTTTATAGTCAACTTTTACCCAAGTCGCTTGGGGGCTCTTATGTTTATTTGAGCCGTTTCATACTAAGTGTTTTTCTTCTTAGTCGTTGCAAAGTTAAAGCACGGCAGAAGCACTTCTTTTTCTAAAGTCCAATTTTCGGATTGGCACCGAACACTTGATCTTGTTCGGACGTCATGTTTTTACTGGCATTTTTTGGTTTTCCAAGCTTTTGGCACTTTTAACTATTTGTGTGTTTTCAGCACAAGTCTCGCAGTGCAACGCCGGACACCTTTAGAGATTCGGCAAAAAAATTCTCGGATATTGCTATATATGCATCAGTTTCGCATTGTGTCTTCGGTCAATAGTTGGGTTGCCCGGCTCCCGCGCTTGCCTCCTATATTCCGCTTTGTTCGGCTAGGTGTGCAAAGGGAGAACCACTGTGATTGTGCTTGCAGCTCGCATGGTCAAGCACCTCAGTGGAGAAAGCCAAAAACTGACTATCACAATAGGTGTAAACTGGTGAGCGATCTGATGACTATATTAAATGACGGGCCATTCATAAAATTGGCCGAAGTGTTTCCAGCTTGATCTCGACTGTTGCCGAACACTACCGGGGGCTATTAACTGGCCTCCCAAACTAAATCCTCAATATTTTGCTCTTACATTGGAGCTAAGGTTTCATGATCATGCTTAGCATGACAACCCAAAGAAAGGAACCGATAGCGGGACTATTTTCTTTGGAAGACATTTCTTCTGTTAAACAGTAATATAACATGTCTCTCCACGTACCTTTGTTTATAAAACCGTATGGCCAGATTGCCTTGTTTGTTGTAAATCTTTGCCCTCATAAAGGCTTTATAAAGTAGGACAAACACTCCTCGACTATTGGCCGAGGAGGTGGAAGCCGATGGTCGGTCAACAAAGTTTTGTACAATGCGGATCCGAGCATTAATGACGTAAAGTACTTGGATACATAGAGTCATTACACATAATTTGTGATTTTACTATGGATATCGATCCTTAATTCGGCCTCCCGTGCCCGCATTAAGGCTCGGGGGCTACTGGGCTTCGGGCTTATTATTTACAAATATTAAAGGGGCACATCGATCCCCTGATCTGGTGTTGCCACCCGACCAGTCTCTCGGGGGCTACTACATTGCCTGTTCTATGCAGAAAATTTAAGTGCAATATAGTTTCCGAGGAGATTTTGATCCTCAAGATGGTCGGCCGCACCAAACCTGAGTCTCGAGGACTGATCATGCCGCTTTTTGTGTCCCGAAGTATTCTGCCGAGCTAGGACTTGATCCTTAGACCAATTTTGCAAATCAACCTGAGTCTCAGCGGCTACGGGGATCAGCGGTCTTATGTCATCCTTCATGTGCATCTTGGGTTTTCGAACGATACACACCTTGAGGGCTACTGGCTATATATCTCATCAGAGAATAAATTGCATCAACAAAAAATATTGACAAAAATCGGCACACATTCGGGGTGGTGCACCACCTCAGAAGCAGTCCGGCATAAAGCTCGGGCGCTAGTGGCTGGCTCCATAGAGGGCATTTCCGGCATTAAGCTCGGCTAAACTCCTTCAAACTTCTTTGAACCAAGGTGATTTACGACACCTCGGATACAGTCCGGCGTTGGAGCTCGGATACATAGTCCGGCGTTGGAGCTCGGATACAGTCCGGCGTTGGAGCTCGAATACAGTTCGACGTTGGAGCTCGGATACATAGTCCGGCATTAGAGCTGGGAAGCAGTCCGGCATTGGTGCTCGGCTGCAAAAGATACCTCGAATGCAGTCCGACGTTGGAGCTCGGACGCAAGAGGACACTGCCTTCTGGGAATAACTTCAAACCCGAGGCATGGGATAAAAATAACAAGGCATTGATAAAGATCGGAAACTTAAAGGGGCTCCTCGGATACCCGACGCGTAAACTCGTCGAATGCATTTCGGCGATCCTCAAGATCGAAGATGAGAAGATTTGTTGAACCAGTTTTCAAGATCGGCAATCGAAGATGAAGAACAGTTCGGAAGAATCGAGGAGCGTCCCCAACTTGAAGACCGGTTCAGGGGGCTACTGACGGTATCCTGGACTAGGGGGTACTCAACGCGTCGTCTCCCGATCAGTTGGATTGGGCCGAGGACCCCACGGCCGTATACTCATGGGCCAGTCTGGACAGCTGCCGCATACAAGGAAGAATCCACAAGGCTTGGCGATCAAGACAAGGACTCCTCCCCCACCGGCATATTCGGCTAGGACTCTTGTAATCCTAGGCCTCTGGTGCATTATATAAACCAGGGCCAGGCTAGTCGATAGAAATATACAACAACAACCATTACAATCATACCATAGGCTAGCTTCTAGGGTTTAGCCTCCTTGATCTCGTGGTAGATCCACTCTTGTAAACATCCACAATATCAATATGAATCAAGCAGGACGTAGGGTTTTACCTCCATCAAGAGGGCCTGAACCTGGGTAAAACATCGTGTCCCTTCTCTCCTGTTACCATCCGCCTAGACGCACAGTTCGGGACCCCCTACCCGAGATCCGCCGGTTTTGACACCGACAACTGACTTGCCCGATGATCGGCGAGCGATAGAAAATAAATGGATCTTTAAGAAGAAGACGGACGCGGATGGTAATGTTACCATCTATAAAGCTCGACTTGTCGCTAAGGGTTATCGGCAAGTTCAAGGGGTTGACTACGATGAGACTTTCTCTCCCGTAGCGAAGCTGAAGTCCGTCCGAATCATGTTAGCAATTGTCGCATACTATGATTATGAGATATGGCAAATGGACGTCAAAATGGCATTCCTTAACAGCTATCTTAAGGAAGAACTGTATATGATGCAGCCGGAAGGTTTTGTCAATCCCGAGAATGCTAACAAGGTATGCAAGCTCCAGCGATCCATTTATGGGCTGGTGCAAGCATCTCGGAGTTGGAACATTCACTTTGATGAGATGATCAAAGCGTTTGGGTTTATGCAGACTTATGGAGAAGCCTATGTTTACAAGAAAGTGAGTGGGAGCTCTGTAGCATCTCTCATATTATATGTAGATGGCATACTTTTGATGGGAAATGATATAGAACTTTTGGACAGCATTAAGGCCTACTTGAATAAGTGTTTTTCATTGAAGGACCTTGGAGAAGCTGCTTATATATTAGGCATCAAGATCTATAGGGATAGATCGAGACGCCTCATAGGTCTTTCACAGAGCACATACCTTGATAAGATATTGAAGAATTTCAATATGGATTAGTCCAAGAAAGGGTTCTTGCCTGTATTGCAAGGTGTGAGATTGAGGTCGGCTCAATGCCCGACCACGACAGAAGATATAGAACAGATGAGCGTCACCCCCTATGCCTCAGCCATAGGGTCTATTATGTATGCCATGCTATGTACCAGACCTGATGTAAGCCTTGCCGTAAGTTTGGTAGGAAAGTACCAAAGTAATCCCGGCAAGGAACACTGGACAACGGTCAAGAATATCCTGAAGTACCTGAAAAGGACAAAGGACATGTTTCTCGTTTATGGAGGTGACTAAGAGCTCGTCATAAAGGGTTACGTCGACGCTAGAATCAACACAGATCTGGATGACTCTAAGTCACAAACCGGATATGTGTATATTTTGAATGGAGGGGTAGTAAGCTGGTGCAGTTGCAAGCAGAGCATCGTGGCGGGATCTACATGTGAAGCGGAGTACATGGCAGCCTCGGAGGCAGCGCATGAAGCTATCTGGATGAAGGAGATCAACACTAGAGCTATTGCCCTTGCCAAGGAGCCCAGGTTTCACAAGAAGACCAGGCACATCAAGCGTCACTTCAACTCCATTCGTGAAAATGTTCAAGATGGAGACATAGATATTTGTAAAGTACATACGGACCTGAATGTAGCAGATCCGTTGACTAAACCTCTCCCTAGAGCAAAACATGATCAACACCAGAACTCTATGGGTGTTCGATTCATCACAATGTAACTAGACTATTGACTCTAGTGCAAGTGGGAGACTGTTGGAAATATGCCCTAGAGGCAATAATAAAATGGTTATTATTATATTTCTTTGTTCATGATAATTGTCTGTTATTCATGCTATAATTGTGTTATCCGGAAATCGTAATACACGTGTGAATACATAGACCACAACATGTCCTTAGTGAGCCTCTAGTTGAATAGCTCGTTGATCAACAGATAGTCATGGTTTCCTGACTATGGACATTGTATGTCATTGATAACGGGATCACATCATTAGGAGGATGATGTGATGGACAAGACCTAATCCTAAGCGTAGCACAAAGATCGTGTAGTTCGTTTTGTTAGAGCTTTTCCAAATGTCAAGTATCATTTCCTTAGACCATCAGATTGTGCAACTCCCGGATACCGTAGGAGTGCTTTGGGTGTGCCAAACGTCACAATGTTACTGGGTGACTATAAAGGTGCACTAACGGGTATCTCCGAAAGTGTCTCTTGGGTTGGCACGAATCGAGACTTGGATTTGTCACTCCGTATGACGGAGAGGTATCTCTGGGCCCACTCGGTAATGCATCATCATAATGAGCTCAATGTGACCAAGTGTCTGGTCACGGGATCATGCATTATGGTACGAGTAAAGTGACTTGCCAGTAACGAGATTAAACGAGGTATTGGGATACCGACGATCAAAGCTTGGGCAAGTAACGTACCGATTGACAAAGGGAATTGTATACAGGGTTACTTGAATCCTCGACATCGTGGTTCATCCGATGAGATCATCGAGGAGCATGTGGGAGCCAACATGGGTATCCAGATCCCACTGTTGGTTATTGACCGGAGAGGCGTCTCGGTCATGTCTGCATGTCTCCCGAACCCGTAGGGTCTACACACTTAAGGTTCGGTGACACTAGGGTTGTAGAGATATGAGTATGCAGTAACCCAAAAGTTGTTCGGAGTCCCAGATGAGATCCCGGACGTCACGAGGAGTTCCGGAATGGTCCGGAGGTAAAGAATTATATATAGGAAGTCAGGTTCGGCCGTCGGGAAAGTTTCGGGGGTCACCGGTATTGTACCGGGACCACCAGAAGGGTCCCGGCGGTCCACCGGGTGGGGCCACCTATCCCGGAGGGCCCCATGGGCTGAAGTGGGAGGGGAACCAGCCCCTGGTGGGCTGGTGCGCCCCCCTTGGGCCCCTCTGCGCCTTGGGTTGGAAACCCTAGGGGTGGGGGCGCCTCAACTTGGCTTGGGGGACAAGCCACCCCCCTTGGCCGCCGCCCCCCTTGGAGATTGGATCTCCTAGGGCCGGCGCCCCCCTAGGGGGCCTATATAAAGAGGGGGGAGGGAGGGAAGCCGCACCCATACTCTTGGCGCCTCCCTCTCCCCATGCACCACCTCTCCCTCTCGCTGAAGCTTGGCGAATCCCTGCCGAGATCGCTGCTGCATCCACCACCACGCCGTCGTGCTGCTGGATATCCATCAACCTCTCCTTCCCCCTTGCTGGATCAAGAAGGAGGAGACGTCTTCCCAACCGTACGTGTGTTGAACGCGGAGGTACTGTCCGTTCAGAATAGGATCATCAGTGATTTGGATCACGACGAGTACGACTCCCTCAACCCTGTTCTCTTGAACGCTTCCGCTCGTGATCTACAAGGGTATGTAGATGCACTCCTCTCTCTCATTGCTAGATGAACTCATAGATTGATCTTGGTGAAGCATAGACAAATTTTATTTTCTGCAACATTCGCCAACTCGCGCGTACCATATCCCCTCGCTCACTGCTCGTCCACACGAGGAGAAGCTTCTTCGCTCGCCCGCCCGAATACACTTCCCCGCTGGCTCGCAGGCACCGAAAACCCCAATGGCAGAACCGACTGACATGCAGAGCCACGATTGCAATTCCCTCCCCGATGTTCTCTTGGAGCAGATCTGTAATCGTATGGACCTACTCAGCACTGTCCGTCTGGCCGCATGCTTGGTGTCTTTGTACCGTCTACTTGACTGCAACCGGCTGGCTCTTTTCAAGACACCCTGCTTGCTGATGCCCGATCCTCGCAGGTGGCCCAGACACTGACTTGACGATCCTATGGAGGTTGCTCTGGTGCCCCTCGACATGCTACCACTACCCGTCCACCTGTCCTTCATGCGCGGCCACTACTGGGCGGGCATGAAGGCCAACTGGATCGTCCTCATCCACTAATCCGGTAGTCCGTGGCGTCTCGTGGATATCTACACCCAGCGAGAGATCACCCTTCCATCATTGGATACCTCCGCCATCGAGCCTCGCGGCCCGCCGGACACTCCTGCCTACTACACACGAGACGCGTCAAGCTTTTGGCTCGACCTCTGTTTGCTGAAAGTTGTAATCTGCGAAGTGCCCACACCATCAGAAGACTACATGGATTACAAGCTCATTGCCTTGTTGAACATGGGATTAGTCTATCTGGAATCCGGTCGCCATACATGGTTATGGATCATCATCAATCCTGTTGAGGCAACATTTCTGTCTGATGCTATAGTGCACGATGGCATCGTTTACGCGGTTGACGCATAGATTGGCTGCCTATACTGGTGGAATGTATCATCCTGTAATTGTTCTGTCTCATATCATCTTTACCTTATGAATACCACTGCCTGTTCATTGTTACAAATTTAGAATAGATAGTATGTCTATAACCACATCAGTGCTACTCCCTCCGTCCCAAAGTAAGTGTCTCAAATTTGTACCAGCTCTAGTACAAAGTTGCACTAAGCTTAAGACAGTTATTTTGGGACGGAGGGAGTATATGTTCCTCTCATTTCCTAGATTTTTATGACCACACATGTTATTGTTAGAGTTGATATGAAAACAATTGGCATCTAATGATTGTTAGAATACATGTTATGAGCATAACATCATGATTGCTATATGTTACTCTCGTTTCCAAGATTTTTATAACAACACATGTTATTGCTTAGAGTTGATATGAGAACAGTACGTAGTAGTAAGTGCTATGGTAGAATATGAGTAGGCTCTGTCATAGCTGTTTTCCTCTCATTGTTACATGATGTTTGAACCATGCCTTATTGCCAGAATATGAAAGCTATTGGCTTATTTTTTTTAACTTCGGGTATGATTATGACCACGGCATTGCAATTCTCTGTCGATGATATGTGTCACTGTTATAATAATCTTAATTCCACACATACTCTGAACATGATTGTTTATTTTTGTCCTTTTGGTCTCCAATTTGAACTGTTGCAGCAGACGCAAATGCGCTGGCCTTCATGATTCCAGGACCTGGAATCACACCAGCCGATGGGTGGTGGTTTATCGCTCGTTCAGCTGACGGCGGTCATCTGATGCTCATTCACACGTACCAAGTTGACCAAACCATTACATCAAACCACATGCAGTACAATGCATGGGGCGTTCGTGACATTGATGGCTATGGTTGCTTCGTGTTCGAGAAAGATCCCAGCTCCATTGGGCCAGGCGTATTCAACTGGAGGCGGGTTTACAGCCTCGGCAACCACTCCTTGTTCCTCGGGCTCAATTATCTGATCATCCAACCAATCATTGATCATATCACCGGCGATGATTACCCTGCTATGGAACTTCCATTCGCCAGGGGGGACTGTGTTTACACATCATACCATGGGTTTCATGAATCTCCATATCCAGAGATTCGTCGACACAGCTTGTTGCCAGATAATCTTCAGTGTGTGAAAGGCATCAAGATTCCATGCGATGGATGGCTTTTGTAAACCCGACATGCGGCAATGTGGTTCATGCCAACATCAAATATGCACAACTTGATTCGTGCTGATATCTAGACTGAGCCATGTATTCTGCTGCTGTAGCACGACCCTCTTTTGTTGGATATTATGTACTGTTGTTAGTTTGAAGCACTCCCTTGGTTTGAAGGATAGATACCTTCCTAGGATCAGGTGCATCCTAACTCACCTGCGTAGGATGTACTGATAATGATGATGAAGATGCTGTTCAGAAGCCTATATATATCAATTAGGCTTCTAGTGTGTACTTGTTAGTTAAACCTATGTATAAATTGTGACACTAGTACAGTAGCAGTACTAGTATACGTTGGTCAAATTATTAATCATGTCCAGTTTCAAAAAAAATCATCATGTCCACACATTGAATTGACGTGACAACACGCTGCGCGTGAGGTGACACAAGAATCCTGGCAGTGTGTTCGGGTATTTTGGACTTCAGATTTGGAGTACCACTTATCTGTCGAAATCTTTCATCATTCACTTAAAATAGTCGATTGATCATATATTGAATACCATATAACTGGAATTATTGATGCAAGTCGAAGAAGGATTGGCCTGTGCTGCCGGCTGGCGTCAAGTTCGATACCATGGATCCGGAGCTGATCGAGCACCTTGAGGCCAAAGTGAGTGCTGACAGTGCGAGATCTCACCCTCTCATCAATTTGTTCATACCAACCATCAATAGCGAGCACGACATATGCTACACCCAACCTGAGAAACTTCCAGGTAAGACACCGATCGGCCGTCTACTTGCACAAGCATATTCCTTTGTTTATAGATCTATTTTTCTTTTAGATGCAGACCTGGTGAAGCAATTACAATTTGATGGTTAATAAAAAGTGAAACAAGTGACCGCAACATGCCAAAGATGTTATGAAAATGCCAACTACGTACACTAAAACTTGTATTCGACAATACTGCAGGTATCACACAGAGTGGCCTAAGGAAGCATATCCTCCAGCGCAATTCCAGGGCGTTCAAAAGTGGCACGTGGATGCGTCGCAAGATACAGTCAGAGTACGGCGATGTGGCACAAGACCGGCAATACCTTGCTGGTGATGATTCAACGGCCAGCAGATGGGCAGCACAAAGGTTCTAGTGCTGCACACCAACAAGAACTTCGACCAGCAGAGGACCAACCGGGTGATGCACCAGTACCACCTCGGGGACCTGGAGCAAGAGAAGGAGCGGGAGCTGGTCCTCTGCAAGATTTTGCACCAGACGAACACTAGGGCCAGGAGTAAAAAGACTATAAGTTAGTTTGGTATTGGTAGTTGTACTACGTTGTCGTCCGCAAGTTGGTATTGTTGTTAACGATCTTTTGGTATGAACTTGCATTTGCTTCCAACCATCATGCTAAGGGTCGATGTGGATATAAAGCTGAATCATTTGTTTCGAAATGAATTTTCAGGCACCTGATTTTTATTTGATGGGTAGCATAAGCACCTGCCGTTCGAATTCCCAGTTCTCCAATTTTTTCAATACAAGTGCATGCACTTATTATCACGATGAAAAAACAATATCCCTGCTGCATCCCAGTTATCAGTCTGCACTTGTAGAATTCTCTCGTTTATTGAGCATGTATATTGTTTTTTCATGTCGAGCAAGTTTCAACTGGGCTGTAGACTGCCCAGGCTTGGTTTTGTTTTTAACAGGCCCAGCCCATGACGACAACGGGGCACAAAGATCCAGCAGGTATCTACTGGCCTCTGGCCCGCCAGCGTTAGTTATATTTTGTCTTACAACATCCGCAGGCAGTTTTTTTACTGAATCAAACACACAGCCCAGTTCTATTTTCCTCTTGAAACGCATGTCCTACATCCGTTTTCTAATCTCTACCTATAGTTTTACTAGTTCATATACACGTATCATTATATTGAAAACACATAAAATTCCATTTTCATATTTACATCCTTATTTTTGTTGTTTTTTCCCACCCAGCGCTGATTTTTTTACAACTGGTTTTCCCTTAAACCAACTCAATTGTCCCACGTCTTATTTGCTTACAAAACAAAACGATTTTTTTGGCAAACCAATAAGTTCTTAAAAAATGTTTATCATTTCGGGATTACAACAGTTCGGACTCCACCAAAATATGCAAAATAAGGTTGAACTTTTTAACTGTGGTCCTGGGCAGAAAATGGGATGTAATAAATTACTTAAGAATTAGCAAATGGGCTGCAAATTATAAAAAAATAGCAAATGGGCTTTATGTTGTCTGCCATAGATTTGGAGGCTGACTTGTGGGCCTACTAAGTTCATTCCTACACAAGGTTTCTCAAAAAAGGAACTTAGTCAACAATCGACTCTACCAGCGTTAGACCGTTAGATGTCAATCTAACGGCAATCGTGCTTCTTCAGTCTCTGATCTTCCTGCCCCAGCCACCCAAACCAGCGCCGTCGGAACCGCCTGCTCCCGCCTCTCATGGCCAGCTGTGCTGCCGGGCAGGCCTCACGACCCCATCATACTCACATCCCTGGCCTGTCTATCCCTCTACTCACCCACACCTCCTATGATTTCCAGCGACGGCAGCCGAACCAGTTAACCCTCGTACTCTCCACCACGTGGGCAGCCACTGCCGTGTCTTCCCCGGCTCCGTGTCGTTCCCTTCGTAGGCCTCCCTGTCGTCCACTGCCTCGCTGTCGTCCACCGCCCTGGTGCTCTTGGTGCGGCGTGGTCAACTTGGTCAATGAACGACATCCATCGGAAGTGGACTGTACGTGGAGAGGCTGACAGTTGGGTCCAAAGCCGCACACAAGGAAATGCCTCCTTATTACGCGCAAAATAATGATTCCTCCACCTAACATCTGGGACCCACCGGAAGGGCCTCCGTATTTCGTGAACAAAAGTTCCCTCTGCTGATAGGTCGGACCCACCAACTATGTCTTCGCATGGAAGGAAGTGCCTTCTTATTGCGCACAAAAAAATGAATACCCCCCTGCCAGCTGGGACCCACCATAGTGGGAGGATGACTTCTGGGCGTACTAAGTTGACGGGGATGGAGGGCTTTGTCAACTTAGTCAATATATGAATGATTCTAGCTCCAGTGACAGTACGATGTCCACCCAACGGCCGTAGTGTTTCTTCAACCTCTGGTCTTCTTGCTCCAGCCGCCCAAAGCAGCGCCGATCGTGTCACATGCTCCTGCCTCCGGTGGCTCACCGTCCCTATACTACTCCTACCACTGGCCTGGCCATCCCTCCAATCACCCACTCCCCCTGTTATTCTGCGGCAACGACAGCCTCACACCGCAACCAACCAGTGAACCCTCGTACTCCTCTCCGCGTGGGCATCCACTACCGTGTCTTCCCCGGCTCCGTGTCATCCCCTTCCTAGGCCTCGTCACCGTCCACCGCTGTGGTGCTCTCGGAGCGGCGTGGTCAATGTGGTCAATGACCGGCTTCCATCGGAAGAGTACTGTACGTGGAGAGGCTGACAGCTGGGTCCACGGCAGCCGCAAGGAAGTGCGTCCTTATTACGCGCAAAATAATGATTCCTCCACCTGACAGCAAGGACCCACCGTACGGGCCGTCGTATTTCGTGAAAAAAATTGTTTCCCCCCTGACTACCTGGACCCACCGGATGGGCCACCGTATTTCATGAAAAAAACATTCCCACCGCTGTCAGCTCGGACCCATCGGAAGTGCCTCCTTATTACGCACAAAAAAATGAATACTCCCCCTTCTAGTTGGGACCCACCTTGGTGGGAGGCTGACTTGTGGGCCTACTAAGTTAACGGGGACAGAGGGCTTTGTCAACTTAGTCAATATGAACGATTCTAGCTCTAGTGACCATACGATGTCCATCCAACGACCATAGTGCTTCTTCAACCTCTCGTCTTCTTTCTCCAGCCGCCCAAAGCACGCGTCGGTCGTGCCACATGCTCCTGCCTCCCATGGCAAGCTGTGATGCTGCGGAGGCCTCACCGTCCCCTACTACTCCCACCACTGGCTAGGCCATCCCTCTACTAACCCACACCCCCTGTTATTCTGCAGCGACGGCAGCCTCACACCGCAGCCGAACCAGTGAACCCTCATACTCCTCTACGCGTGGGCATCCACTATCGCGTCTTCCCCGGCTCCGCGTCATCCCCTTCCTAGGCCTTGTCGTCGTCCACCGCCCTGGTGCTCTCGGCGCGGCTTGGTCAACGTGGTCAAGGAACGACTTCCATCGGACGTGGACTGTGCGTGGAGAGGCTGACAGCTGGGTCCACGGCCACAACAGGGAAGTGCCTCCTTATTATGCGGAAAATAATGATACCTCCACCTGACAGTAGGGACCCACCGGACAGGCCACTTTATTCCGTGAAAAAAATGTTTCCCCCCTGACTATTGGGACCCACCAGCTACATCTTCGCAAGCAAGGAAGTGCGTCCGGGCAAAAAAAACGATTCGCCCCCCTGACTGCTGGGACCCACCAGCTACATCTTCGCACGCAAGGAAGTGCCTGACAGTCGGGACCCACCTGGTCGAAGCATACGTAGCATTGTCATTCTGGTCGCGAACGTGTACGTACATACTGGTGGATGTAGAGGCGCGCACGTGTCGTAGTAGAGGCGCCCACGTAGCATGTACACCTACATACAACAGCCAATGTGCAAGAAAGAAAATATCGCCACATACGTGTACATACGGGGGTTCTCGAACGCCTACTCATGCATACGTACGGCCATGGCCTGTGTACATGGCTGGGTCGAAATGGAGAAACATCGTCGTCGTCGTGTTCATGGGGAGCAAACCAGCTGGGTCGGAACAGAATGCATCGTCGTGTTCATCGGGAGGGCTTGGACGGAATAGACAATGGAAACGAGGCCTGGTGTACCGCAGAACGGAGGAAACGGCCTTGTGTTCGACCGGCCATGTTAGAAACGGGATCCTGTTCATCGGGAGGGGTCTGGCATACCGCAAAACGGAGGAAACAAACCTCCTACGGTCGAAACGGGGGTCCTGTTGATCGGGAGGGGTGTGGCGTACCGCAAAACAGACGAAACAAACTTGTGTTGGAGCGCTATGGTCAAAACGGGGGTCCTGTTCATCGGGAGGGGTGTGGCGTACCGTGAAACGGGACTCCACAGGATACTGTTCATCTCCACCGTCGACCTCCTCCAGCCTCCACGGGCTACTGTTCATCCACTGTCGACCTCCTCCAGCCTCCACCTGCGACTGTTCATCCACGGGCTCCTGTTCATCCAGCCTCCACTGCGCACTACTCCATTGGCTACTGTTGAATCACCCCTCTCCAAGGGATCCTGTTCAACCACACCTCCACGGGCTACTGTTCATCCACCCCTCCACCATCTACTGTTCATCCAACCCTCCACGGGGTCGTCCCGTTCATCCAGCCCTCCACGGGGTCCTGTTCATCCAGCCCCAACAGGCTTGATCGATCAGTGTCCTGTTCATCCAGAGGCAACTCCACGGGGTCATGTTCATCCACCCCCACCGCTCACTGTTCATCCACCCCCCCTCCGCAACGCTCACTGTTCATCCAGAGGCAGCATCGATCGGCTTCAGTTAGCAACAGTAGCGAAGGAATCGCTCAATCGGGTTCAGTTAACAGCCATCGATTGATCGCTCGGGTTTAGTAACGCGTAGCCTGCAGTGCAATCGCTCGGGTTCAGTTACAGCCCAACGCCTCGCTCGGGTTCAGTTAGAGCCAATGCCTCGCACACACATGCGTATGTGTACGAGAGAAACACGCATCGCTTGGCCCCCGACCACCCACCGTAACCGGGAACTCCCCGAAATTTTCCTCGCCCTCGCTTCTACCATAGTTTTTTCCGTCATGGACGGCCCAAAGAATGTCATGCAGCTGCGTCTTCGGCCTGCCCAAGACGAAAAGCCCATTTTCTGTCATGATTTTTTGTCATAGAAGTAGGAGCCCACCACATCTATGATGATACCGGGTTTTGTCACAATTATCAGCATAGAAGTGTCATAAGTATGACAGAAAAGATTTTTGTTCATCCCAAAATGTTACGGATGTGTCTTTTTTTGTAGTGATGTAAAGGGGATTGTGTTGGGCCACGAGGCCTTTGTCTGATTGTTTTCTATGGGCTAGATAACTCGTTCGTTTGGGACTATTGGGAATGGTTGCATGGGAAACAATTTTTTTCTACGCACACGCTATGACCTATCCATGGAGATGCATAGCAACAAGGGGGAGAGTGTGCCTAAGTACCCTCGTAGACCGTAAGCGGAAGCGTTTCACAACGCGGTTGATGTAGTCGAACTTTCTGCGCGCTCCACCGATCGAGTTCCAAACGTACGACACCTCTGAGTTCTGCACACGTTCAGCTCGGTGACGCCCCTCGCCTTCTTGATCCAGCAATATGTCACGGTAGTAGATGAGTTCCCTCAGCATGACATCGTGGTGACGGTGATGGTGAAGTGATCCTTGCAGGGCTTTGCCTAAGCACCGTGAGAATATGACCGGAGGTGAAAACTATGGAGGGGGGGGTGCCACACACGGCTAGGCAATTGTCTGGTGTGTCCTAGGGCGCCCCTCCCCACATATATATAGGTGGGAGGGAGAGGGGAGGCTGCCAGGAGGCGCCCCAAGTAGGCCAAGTCCTACTTGGGCTCCTCCTAAGTGGCGCCCCCCTGCCATATTTAGTCGGAGCGGAAAGGAAGGAGAGGAGGTGAGAGAAGGAAGGGGGAATCCTATTCCACTCTTTCCTTTCCTTTCCCCTCTTTCCTTCTCCTCCTAGGCTGGCCCATATGGGGGGCACACCAGCCCCTTGTCGCTGGTGCGTTTCCCCTCTTGGCCCATGAGGACAATATCTTTTGCCGGTGGTGCCCGGAACCCCTTCCGGTGACCCGATATGTACCCGGTACCCACCAGAACACTTCCGATGTCCGAGTAGCATCATCCTATATATCAATCTTTACCTCTCGACCATTTTGAGACTCCTCATCATTTCTGTGATCTCATCCGGGACTCTGAAGTATGAACAACATTCGGTCACCAAACCACATAACTCATATAATACTATATCATCAACGAATGTTAAGCGTGCGGACCCTATGGGTTCGAGAACTATGTAAACATGACCGAGACACCTCCCGGTCAATAACCAATAGCGAAACCTGGATGCTCATATTGGCTCCTACATATTCTACGAAGATCTTTATCGGTTGAACCGTTATGACAACATATGTAATTCCCTTTGTCCATCGGTATGTTACTTGCCCGAGATTCGATCATCGGTATCTTCATACCTAGTTCAATCTCGTTATTGGCAAGTCTCTTTACTCGTTCCGTAATACATCATCTCATGACTAACTCCTTAGCTGTTTGCTTTCAAGCTTATGACGTGTATTACCGAGAGGGCCTAGAGAAACCTCTCTGATACTTGGAGTGACAAATCCTAATCTCGATCTATGCCAACTCAACAAACACCTTTGGAGATACCTGTGGAGCATATTTATAATCACCCAGTTACATTGTGATGTTTGATAGCACACAAGGCATTACTCCGGTATTCGGGAGTTGCATAATCTCGTAGTCGAAGGAATATGTATTTGACATGAAGAAAGCAATAGCAATAAAACTGAACGATCATTATGCTAATGCTAATGGATGGGTCTTTTATATCACATCATTTTCCTAATGATGTGATCCCATTATCAAATGACAACTCATGTCCATGGTTAGGAAACCTTAACCATCTTTGATCAACAAGCTAGTCTAGTAGAGGCTCACTAGGGACACGGTGTTTGTTTATGTATTCATGCATGTATTAAGGATTCCAATCAATAAAATTCTAGCATGAATAATAAACCTTTATCATGAATAAGGAAATATAAAATAACAACTTTATTATTGCCTATAGGTCATATTTCCTTCAGGGACTCATTCCCAGATGGAACGATCAGTTCCATTGAACATTTTCGTTCTATCTGGGAAGGGATCCTGCCAAACGTTCAAGAATTATTAGTTTTTTTACAATATAAGGAACATACACTCGGCGTGAGAATTCATAGAACCTCTACCGATCGGGCTATTTCTTAGACCATCCTCAAGGCAAATTCCTAATTTAATCCCTCGTGTTTCCATTGGCATGTCGCACATAGCAAAGAGTTGAGTTTCATTTGCACTCCCCTTTATCAACGTCCTACATTTCTCCCCTACTCACATGTCCATCTCAATTGTTGTGCATTTGTCGAATGATGTCTACTACACAACCTTCTTCTTGTAGACATTGTTGGGTCTCCAAGTGCAGAGGTTTGTAGGACAGTAGCAAATTTCCCTCAAGTGGATGACCTAAGGTTTATAAATTCGTGGGAGGCGTAGGATGAAGATGGTCTCTCTCCAACAACCCTGCAACCAAATAACAAAGAGTCTCTTGTGTCCCCAACACACCCAATACAATGGTAAATTGTATAGGTGCACTAGTTCGGCGAAGAGATGGTGATACAAGTGCAATATGGATGGTAGATGTAGGTTTTTGTAATCTGAAATTATAAAAACAGCAAGGTAACAAGTGGTAAAAGTGAGCAAAAACGGTATTGCAATGCTTTGAAACAAGGCCTAGGGTTCATACTTTCACTAGTGCAAGTTGTCTCAACAACAATAACATAATTGGATCATATAACTATCCCTCAACATGCAACAAAGAGTCACTCCAAAGTCACTAATAGCGGAGAACAAATGAAGAGATTATTGTAGGGTACGAAAGCACCTCAAAGTTATTCTTTCCGATCAATCCGTTGGGCTATTCCTATAAGTGTAAAAAACAGCCCTAGAGTTCGTAGTAAAATAACACCTTAAGACACAAATCAACCAAAACCCTAATTTCACCTAGATACACCAATGTCACCACAAGTATCCGCAGGTATGATTATACGATATGCATCACACAATCTCGGATTCATCTATTCAACCAACACAAAGAACTTCAAAGAGTTCCAAAAAGTTTCTACCGGGAGAGTCAAGATGAAAACGTGTGCCAACCCCTATGCATAAGTTCACAAGGTCACCAAACCCACAAGTTGATCACCAAAACATACATCTAGTATATCACGTGATATCCCATTATGACCACAGATAAGCACATGCAAGACATACATAAAGTGTTCTCAAATCCTTATAGACTCAATGCGATAAGATAACTTCAAAGGGAAAACTCAATCCATTACAAGAGAGTAGATGGGGAGAAACATCATAAGATCCAACTATAATAGCAAAGTTCACGGTACATCAAGATTGTGCCAAATCAAGAAGAGAGAGAGAGAGAGAGAGAGAGAGAGAGAGAGAGAGATATCAAACACATAGCTACTGGTACATACCCTCAGCCCCGAGGGTGAACTACTCCCTCATGGAGAGTGCCGGGATGATGAAGATGGACACCGGTGATGGATTCCCCCTCCGGCAGGGTGCCGGAATGGGCTCCCAAGAGGTTGGTGGTGGCTATAGAGGCTTGTGGCGACGGAACTCCCGATCTAGGTTTCTTTCTAAAAGTTTGGGTATTTATAGGAGAGTTTGGCGTCAAGAACAAGTTAGGAGGACCCACGAGGTGTCCACGAGGCACAAGGCCGCGCCCTAGGGGGGTGCCCTCCACCCTCGTGGGCCCCACGGGACTCCTCTCCGATAACTTTTTGTTCTAGTATTTTTTATATTTCCAGAAAAAATCTCCGTTGATTTTCAGCGCATTCCAAGAACTTTTATTTTTGCACAAAAACACCACCACGGTAGTTCTGCTGAAAACAGCGTCAGTCCGGGTTAGGTCTAACCAAATCTTACCAAAAGTATGTAGAAATACTATAAACATCGCATGAATACATCAAAAATTATAGATACGTTGGAGATGTATCAGCATCCCCAAGCTTAATTTCCACTCGTCCTCGAGTAGGTAAATGATAAAAACAGAATTTTTGATGTGGAATGCTACCTAACATATTTATCAATGTAATCTTATTTATTGTGGCAAGAATATTCAGATCCATAAGATTCAAACAAAAGTTTAATATTGACATAAAAACAATAATACTTCAAGCATACTAACAAAGCAATCATGTCTTCTCAAAATAACATGGCCAAAGAAAGTTATCCCTACAAAATCATATAGTCTGGCTATGTTCTATCTTCATCACACAAAATATTTAATCTGCACAACCCCGTTGACAAGCCAAGCAATTGTTTTATACTTTTTATGTTCTCAAACTTTTTCAATCTTCATGCAATATATGAGCGTGAGCCATGGATATAGCACTACAGGTGGAATAGAATGCTGGTTGTGGAGAAGACAAAAATGACAAGATAGTCTCACATCAACTAGGCGTATCACCGGGCTATGGAGATGCCCAATAATAGATATCAATGTGAGTGAGTAAGGATTGCCATGCAATGGATGCACTAGAGCTATAAGTATATGAAAGCTCAAAAAGAAACTAAGTGGGTGTGCATCCAACTTGCTTGCTCACGAAGACCCAGGGCACTTTGAGGAAGCCCATCATTGGAATATACAAGCCAAGTTCTATAATGAAAATTACCACTAGTATATGAGAGTGACAACATAGGAGACTCTCTATCATGAAGATCATGGTGCTACTTTGAAGCACAAGTGTGGTAAAAGGATAGTAGCATTGCCCCTTCTCTCTTTTTCTCTCATTTTTTGTTTTGTTTTTGGTGGGCTTCTTTGGCCTCTTTTTTTTATTTGGGTTTCCTTGGCCTCTTTTATTTTTTAAAGTCTGAAGACTCATTCCGACTTGTGGGGAAATCATAGTCTCCATCATCCTTTCCTCAATGGGACAATGGTCTAATAATGAAGATCATCACACTTTTATTTACTTACAACTCAAGAATTACAACTCGATACTTAGAACAAAATATGACTCTATGTGAATGCCTCCGGCAGTGTACCGGGATGTGCAATGATTCAAGAGTGACATGTATGAAAAAATTATGAAAGATGGTTTTGCCAAAAATACGATGTCAACTACATGATCATGCACAACAATATGACAATGATGGAGCATGTCATAATAAACGGAATGGTGGAAAGTTGCATGGCAATATATCTCGGAATGGCTATGGAAATGCCATAATAGGTAGGTATGGTGGCTGTTTTTAGGAAGGTATATGGTGGGTGTATGGTACCGGTGAAAGTTGCGCGTCACAAGAGAGGCTAGCAATGGTGGAAGGGTGAGAGTGCGTATAATCCATGGACTCAACATTTGTCATAAATAACTCATATACTTACTGCAAATCTATTAGTTATTGAAACGAAGTACTACGCACATGCTCCTAGGGGGATAGATTGGTAGGAAAAGACCATCGCTCGTCCCCGACTGCCACTCATAAGGAAGAGAATAAATAAATAAATCATGCTCCAACTTCATCACATAACGGTTCACCATACGTGCATGCTACGGGAATCACAAACTTTAACACAAGTATCTCTCAAATTCACAACTACTCTACTAGCATGACTCTAATATCACCATCTTCATATCTCAAAACAATCATAAAGAATCAAACTTCTCATAGTATTCAATGCACTTTATATGAAAGTTGTTATTATATCCCTCTTGGATGCCCATCATATTAGGAATAAATTCATAACCAAAGAAAATTACCATGCTATTTAAGACTCTCAAAATAATATAAGTGAAGCATGAGAGTTCATCTATTTCTATAAAATAAAACCACTGTCGTGCTCTAGAAGATATAAGTGAAGCACTAGATCAAATGACAAACTATTCCGAAAGATATAAGTGAAGATCAATGACTAGTTGAATAATTATGTAACTATGTGAAGAGTCTCTAATATTTAAGAATTTCATATCTTGGGATATTGTTCAAACAGCAAGCAAAACAAAATAAAAGAAAATGACGCTCCAAGCAAAAGTGAATAAAAATATAGCCTCAAGTAAAGTTACCGATGAACGAAGACGAAAGAGGGGATGCCTTCCGGAGAATCCCCAAGCTTAGGCTATTGGTTGTCCTTGAATATTACCTTGGGTTTCCTTGGGCATCCCCAAGCTTAGGCTCTTCCCACTCCTTATTCCATAGTCCATCGAATCTTTACCCAAAACTTGAAAACTTCATAACACAAAACTCAACAAAAAACTCGTAAGCTCCGTTAGTATAAGAAAATAAATCACCACTTTTGTTACTATTGTGAACTCAATATAAATACATATTTGTGTAATATCTACTGTATTCCAACTTCTCTATGTTTCATACCCTCTGATACTACTCATAGATTCATCAAAATAAGCAAACAACACATAGAAAACAGAATCTGTCAAAAACAGAACTGTCTGTAGTAATCTGTAACTCTAGAATAATTATGTAACTCAACAAATTCTGAAATAAATTGGTGGACATGAGGAATTGGTCTATTAATATTCTGCAAAAAGAATCAACTCAAAATCACTCTTCTGTAAAAAATGACGGCTAATCTCGTGAGCGCAAAGTTTCTGTTTTTTACAGCAAGATCACATTAACTTTCACCCAAGTCTTCCCAAAGGTTCTACTTGGCACTTTATTGAAACAAAAGCTATACAACATGATTACTACAGTAGCTTAATCATGTGGACACACAAAAGCAGTAAAGGTAAATGTTGGGTTGTCTCCCAACAAGCACTTTTCTTTAATGCCTTTTTAGCTAGGCAAGATGATGACAATGATGCTCACATAAAAGATAAGAACTGAAACACAAAGAGAGCATCATGAAGAATATGACTAGCAAATTTAAGTCTAACCCACTTCCTATGCATAGGGATTTTGTGAGCAAACAACGTATGGGAGCAACCATCAACTAGCATAGGAAGGCAAAACAAGCATAACTTCAAGATTTTCAACACATAGAGAGGAAACTTGATATTATTGCAATTCCTACAAGCATATATTACTCCCTCATAATAATTTTCAGTAGCATCATGAATGAATTCAAAAATATAACCATCACATAAAGCATTCTTTTTATGATCTACAAGCATATAAATTTTACTACTATCCACATAAGCAAATTTCTTCTCATGAATAGTAGTGGGAGTAAACTCAACAAAAGAACTATCATGTGAGGCACAATCCAATTGAAAATTAAAATCATGATGACAAGTTTCATGGTTATGATTACTCTTTATAGCATAAATGTCATCACAATAATCATCATAGATAGGAGGCATGCTATCATCATAATAAATATGCTCATCAAAACTTGGGGGAGAAAAAATATCATCTTCATCAAACATAGCTTCCCCAAGCTTGTGGCTTTGCATATCATTAGCATCATGGATGTTCAAGGAATTCATACTAACAACATTGCAATCATGCTCATCATTCAAATATTTAGTTCCAAATATTTTAATGCATTCTTCTTCTAGCACTTGGGTACAATTTTCCTTTCCATCATTTTCACGGAAGATATTAAAGAGATGAAGCATATGAGGCACCCTGAATTCCATTTTTTTGTAATTTTCTTTTATAAACTAAACTAGTGATAAAACAAGAAATTAAAAGACTCAATTGCAAGATCTAAAGATATACCTTCAAGCACTAACCTCCCCGATAACAGCACCAGAAAAGAGCTTAGTTGATGGGCTGTTAGTGCCGCTTACCTAGCCTCCCCGGCAACGACGCCAGAAAAGAGCTTGATGTCTACTACAGAACCTTCTTCTTGTAGATGTTGTTGGGCCTGCGAGTGCAGAGGTTTGTAGGACAGTAGCAAATTTCCCTCAACTGGATGACCTAAGGTTTATCAATCTGTGGGAGGCGTAGGATGAAGATGGTCTCTCTCAAACAACCCTGCAACCAAATAACAAAGAATCTCATGTGTCCCCAACACACCCAATACAATGGTAAATTGTATAGGTGCACTAGTTCGGTGATGAGATGGTGATACAAGTGCAATATGGATGGTAGATATAGGTTTTTTGTAATCTTAAATTATAAAAACAGCAAGGTAACAAGTGATAAAAGTGAGCGGAAACAGTATTGCAATGATTCAAAACAATGCCTAGGGTTCATACTTTCACTAGTGCAAGTTCTCTCAACAATGATAACATAATTGGTGTTGGGGAACGCAGTAATTTCAAAAAAATTCCTACGATCATGCAAGATCTATCTATGTGATGCATAGCAACGAGAGGGGAGAGTGGGTCCACGTACCCTCGTAGACCGAAAGCGGAAGCGTTTAGTTAACGCGGTTGATGTAGTCGAACGTCTTCACATTCCAACCGATCCAAGCACCGAACGTACGACACCTCCGCGTTCTGCACACGTTCAGCTCGGAGACGTCCCTCGTACTCTTGATCCAGTTGAGGCCGAGGGAGAGTTTTGTCAGCTCGACGGCGTGGTGACGGTGATGTTGAAGTTACCGGCGTAGGGCTTCGCCTAAGCACTACGACGATATGACCGAGGTGTGTAACTGTGGAGGGGGGCACCGCACATGGCTAAAACAATTGTCAACTTGTGTGTTCTAGGGTGCCCCCTGCCCCCGTATATAAAGGAGCAAGGGGGGAGGCCGGCCGGCCCCTGTAGGGCGCGTCCCATGTAGGATTCCTACTAGGATTCCTATTCCTAGTAGGTTTCCAACTTGGGGAAGGGAGGGGGAAGGAAGGAGAGGGAGAGAGGGAAGGCAAGGGTGCCCCCCCCCCCTTCCTTGTCCTATCTGGACTCAGGGGGAGGGGGTGCGCAACCTATCTTGGCCGGCCACTCTCTCTCTCTCCACTAGGGCCCATCGAGGCCCATTAGTTCCCCGAGGGGTTCCGGTAACCCTCCGACACTCCGGTTTTATCCGAAACTTCTCCGGAACACTTCAAGTGTCCGAATATAGTCGTACAATATATCAATCTTAATGTCTCGACCATTTCGAGACTCCTAGTCATGTCCGTGATCACATCTAGGACTCCAAACAATCTTTGGTACAACATATCAAATAAACTCATAATACCAATTGTCATCGAACGTTAAGCGTGCGGACCCTACGGGTTCGAGAACTATGTAGACATGACCGAGACACGTCTCCGATCAATAACCAATAGCAGAACCTGGATGCTCATATTGGTTCCTACATATTCTATGAAGATCTTTATCGGTCAAACCGCATAACAACATACGTTGTTCCCTTTGTCATCGGTATGTTACTTGCCTGAGACTCAATCGTCGGTATCTAAATACCTAGTTCAATCTCATTACTGGCAAGTCTCTTTACTCGTTCCGTAATACTTCATCCCGCAACTAACTCATTAGTCACAATGCTTGCAAGGCTTATAGTGATGAGTATTACCGAGAGAGCCCAGAGATACCTCTCTGAAACACGGAGTGACAAATCCTAATCTCGATCTATGCCAACCCAACAAACACCTTCGGAGACACCTGTAGAGCACCTTTATAATCACCCTTTTATGTTGTGACATTTGGCAGCACACAAAGTGTTCCTCTGGTATTCGGGAGTTGCATAATCTCATAGTCCGAGGAACTTGTATAAGTCATGAAGAAAGCAGTAGCAATGAAACTAACACAATCATAATGCTTAGCTAATGGATGTGTCATGTCCATCACATCATTCTCCTAATGATGTGATCCCATTCATCAAATTACAACACATGAATATGGTTAGGAAACATAACCATCTTTGATTAACGAGCTAGTCAAGTAGAGGCATACTAGGGACTATATGTTTTGTCTATGTATTCACACATGTACTAAGTTTCCGGTTAATACAATTCTAGCATGAATAATAAACAATTATAATTAATTATGGAAATAAATAATAACTTTATTATTGCCTCTAGGGCATATTTCCTTCAGTCTCCCACTTGCACTAGAGTCAATAATCTAGATTACATAGTAATGGTTCTAACACCCATGCAGCTTTGGTGTTGATCATGTTTTGCTCGTGGAAGAGGCTTAGTCAATGGATATGCAACATTCATATCCGTGTGTATCTTGCAAATCTCTATGTACCCTTCCGACACGTGATGACGGATGGCATTGAAGCATCTCTTGATGTTCTTGGTTCTCCTGTGAAATCTAGATTCCTTTGCGAAGGTAATTGCACCAGTATTGTCACAAAAGATTTTCATTGGACCTGATGCACTAGGTATGACACCTAGATTGGATATGAACTCCTTCATCCAAACTCCTTCATTTGCTGCTTCCGAAGCAACAATGTACTCTGCTTCACACGTAGATCCCGCCATGACGCTCTGCTTGGAACTGCACCAACTGATAGCTCCTCCATTCAATAAAAATACATACCCGGTTTGTGACTTAGAGTCATCCGGATCAGTGTCAAAGCTTGCATCGACGTAACCATTTACGATGAGCTCTTTTTCACCTCCATAAACGAGAAACATATTCTTAGTTCTTTTCAGGTATTTCAGGGTGTTCTTGACCTCTATCCAGTGCTCCCTCCAGGATTAGTTTGGTACCTCCCTGCTATGCTTATAGCAAGACATACATCAGGTCTGGTACACAATATTTCATACATGATAGAACCTATGGCAGAAGCATAGGTAATGACTTTCATTTTCTCTCTATCTTCTGCGGTGGTCAGGCTTTGAGTCTGACTCAGCTTCACACCATGTAACAATGGCAAGAATCCTTTCTTTGACTGATCCATTTTGAACTTCTTCAAAACTTCATCAAGGTATGTGCTTTGTGAAAGTCCAATTAAGCGTCTTGATCTATCTCTATAGATCTTGATGCCCAATATGTAAGCAGCTTCTCCAAGGTCTTTCATAGAAAAACTCTTATTCAGGTATCCCTTTAGGTTATCCAAAAATTCTATATTATTTCCAATCAACAATATGTCATCTACATATAAGATTAGAAATGCTACAGAGCTCCCACTCACTTTCTTGTAAATACATGCTTCTCCAAAAGTCTGTATAAAACCATATGCTTTGATCACACTATCAAAATGTTTATTCCAACTCCGAGAGGCTTGCACCAGTCCATAAATGGATCGCTGGAGCTTGCACACTTTGTTAGCACCCTTTGGATCGACAAAACCTTCCAGTTGCATCATATACAACTCTTCTTCCAGACATCCATTCAGGAATGCAGTTTTAACATGCATTTGCCAAATTTCATAATCATAAAATGCAGCAATTGCTAACATGATTCGGACAGACTTAAGCATCGCTATGGGTGAGAAAGTCTCATCGTAGTCAACTCTTTGAACTTGTTGAAAACCTTTCACAACAAGTCGAGCTTTGTAAATAGTAACATTACCGTCTGCGTGTGTCTTCATCTTGAAGATCCATTTATTTTCTATGGCTTGCTGATCATCGGGCAAGTCAACAAAAGTCCACACTTTGTTCTCATACATGGATCCCATCTCAGATTTCATGGCCTCAAGCCATTTTGCGAAATCTGGGCTCATCATCGCTTCCTCATAGTTCATAGGCTCATCATGGTCTAGTAACATGACTTCCAGAACATGATTACTGTACCACTCTGATGCGGATCTTACTCTGGAAGACCTACGAGGTCCAGTAGTAACTTGATCCGAAACTTCATGATCAGCATCATTAGCATCCCCACTAATTGGTGTAGCAATCACTGGAACTGATTACTGTGATGAACTACTTTCCAATAAGGGAGAAGGTACAGTTGCCTCATCAAGTTCCACTTTCCTCCCACTCACTTCTTTCGTGACAAACTCAGGATCCATTCTTAGCAACAAAGATTTTGCATTCGGATCAGTGATAGAAGGTGTACCCAACAATTTCCTTTGGGTATCCTATGAATACACACTTCTCCGATTTGGGTTCGAGCTTATCAGGTTGAAGCTTTTTCACATAAGCATCGCAGCCCAAAACGTTAAGAAACGACAACTTCGGTTTCTTGCCAAACCACAGTTCATAAGGCGTCGTCTCAACAGATTTTGATGGTGCCCTATTTAAAGTGAATGTAGCCGTCTCTAGAGCATAAACCCAAAACTATAGCGGTAAATCAGTAAGAGACATCATAGATCGCACTATATCTAATAAGGTACAGTTATGACATTCGGACACACCATTTCGCTGTGGTATTCCAGGTGGCGTTAATTGTGAAATGATACGTCTCCAATGTATCTATAATTTTTGATTGTTCCATGCTATTATATTATCTGTTTTGGATTTTTAATGGGCTTTATTATACACTTTTATACTATTTTGGGACTAACCTATTAACCGGAGGCCCAGTCCAAATTGCTGTTTTTTTGCCTATTTCAGTGTTTCGCAGAAAAGGAATATCAAATGGAGTCCAAACGGAATGAAACCTTCGGGAGAGTCATTTTTGGAACAAATGCAATCCAGGAGACTTGGAGTGGACGGCAATGAAGCAACGAGGCGACCAGGAGGCAGGGAGGCGCGCCCAGGGGGTAGGCGCGCCCCCCACCCTCATGGGCCCCTCATGGCTCCCCTGACCGACTTCTTTCGCGTATATATACTCATATACCCTGAAAACATCCGAGAGCAGCACGAAACCCTATTTCCACCGCCGCAACCTTCTGTACCCATGAGATCCCATCTTGGGGCCTTTTCCGGCGCTCCGCCAGAGGGGGAATCGATCATGGAGGGCTTCTACATCAACACCATAGCCTCTCCGATGATGTGTGAGTAGTTTACCTCAGACCTTCGGGTCCATAGTTATTAGCTAGATGGCCTCTTCTCTCTCTTTGGATCTCAATACAAAGTTCTCATCGATCTTCTTGGAGATCTATTCGATGTAATTCTTTTTGCGGTATGTTTGTCGAGATCCAATGAATTATGTGTTTATGATCAAGATTATCTATGAACAATATTTGAATCTCCTCTGAATTCTTTTATGTATGATTTGTTATCTTTGCAAGTCTCTTCAAATTATCAGTTTGGTTTGGCCTACTAGATTGATCTTTCTTGCAATGGGAGAAGTGCTTAGCTTTGGGTTCAATCTTGCGGTGTCCTTTCCCAGTGACAGCAGGGGCAGCAAGGCACGTATTGTATTGTTGCCATCGAGGATAAAAAGATGGGGTTTATATCATATTGCTTGAGTTTATCCCTCTACATCATTACATCTTGCCTAATGCGTTACTCTGTTCTTATGAACTTAATACTCTAGATGCATGCTGGATAGCGGTCGATGTGTGGAGTAATAGTAGTAGATGCAGAATCGTTTCGATCTACTTGTTGCGGACGTGATGCCTATATACATGATCATGCCTAGATATTCTCATAACCATGCACTTTTCTATCAATTGCTCGACAGTAATTTGTTCACCCACCGTAATACTATTGCTATCTTGAGAGAAGCCACTAGTGAAACCTATGGCCCCCGGGTCTATTTTCCATCATATAAGTTTCCGATCTATTTTATTTTGCAATCTTTACTTTCCAATCTATATCATAAAAATACCAAAAATATTTATCTTATTATCTCTATCAGATCTCACTTTTGCAAGTGGCCGTGAAGGGATTGACAACCCCTTTATCGCGTTGGTTGCAAGGTTCTTATTTGTTTGTGCAGGTACTAGGGATTTGAGTGTAGCCTCCTACTGGTTTGATACCTTGGTTCTCAAAAACTGAGGGAAATACTTACGCTACTTTGCTGCATCACCCTTTCCTCTTCAAGGGAAAACCAACGCATGCACAAGAGGTAGCATGAAACTATCCCATGTTGTTTCAGATGAAGACCAAACTCGTAACTCAAATATTCTCCTCCATGATCAAATCGTAGAAACTTTATTTTCTTGTTATGATGATTTTCCACTTCACTCTGAAATTCTTTGAACATTTCAAATGTTTCAGACTTATGCTTCATTAGGTAGATATAACCATATCTGCTCAAATCATCTGTGAAGGTAAGAAAATAACGATACCCACCACGAGCATCAATACTCATTGGACCACATACATCGGTATGTATTATTTCCAACAAGTCAGTAGCTCGTTCCATTGTTTCGGAGAATGGAGTTTTAGTCATTTTGCCCATAAGGCACGGTTCGCAAGCACCAAGTGATTCACAATCAAGTGATTACAAACTTCCATCAGCATGGAGTTTCTTCATGCGCTTTACACCGATATGACACAAACGGCAGTGCCACAAATAAGTTGCACTATCATTATTAAACTTCAATCTTTTGGCTTCAACACTATGAATATGTGTATCACTACTATCGAGATTCAACAAAAATAGACCACTCAGCAGGGGTGCATGACCATAAAAGTATTACCCATATAAATAGAACAACCATTATTCTCTGATTTAAATGAATAAATGTCTCGCATTGAACAAGATCCAGATATAATGTTCATGGTCAATGCCGGCACTAAATAACAATTATTCATGTCTAAAACTAATACCGATGTGGATGTAGAGGTAGCGTGCCGACCGCGATCACATCGACTTTGGAACCATTTCCCACGCGCATCATCACCTCGTCTTTAGCCAATCATCACTTGATCCATAGACCCTGTTTCAAGTTGCAAATATGAGCAACAGAACCAGTATCAAATACCCAGGCACTACTGCGAGCATTAATTAAGTACGCATCAATAACATGTATATCAAATATACCTTTCACTTTGCCATCCTTCTTATCTGCCAAATACTTGGGGCAGTTCGGCTTCCAGTGACCAGCCCCTTTGCAGTAGAAGCACTCAGTTTCAGGCTTAGGTCCATATTTGGGTTTCTTCTCTTGAGCAACAACCTTTTTGCCGTTCTTCTTGAAGTTCTCTTTCTTCCCTTTGCCCTTTTTCTTGAAACTAGTGGTCTTATTGACCATCAACACTTGATGCTCCTTTTTGATTTCTACCTCCGTGGCCTTTAGCATCGCGAAGAGCTCGGGGATAGTCTTGTTTATCCCTTGCATATTATAGTTCATCACGAAGCCTTTATAGCTTGGTGGCAGTGATTGAAGAACTCTGTCAATGACACAATCAACTGGAAGATCAAGTCCCAGCTGAGTCAAGTGATTATGATACCCAGACATTTTGAGTATGTGTTCACTGACAGAACTATTCTCCTCCATTTTGCAGCTGTAGAACTTGTTGGAGACTTCATATCTCTCAACTCGGGCATTTACTTGAAATATTAACTTCAACTCTTGGAACATCTCATATGCTCCATGACGTTCAAAACATCTTTGAAGTCCCGATTCTAAGCCGTAAAGCATGGCACACTGAACTATCGAGTAGTCATCAGCTTTGCTCTGCCAGACGTTCTTAACGTCATCAGTAGCATCTGTAGCAGGCCTGGCACCCAACGGTGCTCCCAGGACGTAATTCTTCTGGGCAGCAATGAGGAAAATCCTGAAGTTACGGACCCAGTCCGTGTGGTTGTTGCCATCATCTTTCAACTTAGCTTTCTCTAGGAACGCATTAAAATTCAAAGGAACGGTAGCACAGGCCATTGATCTATAACAACATAGACATGCAAAATACTATCAGGTACTAAGTTCATGATAAATTAAAGTTCAATTAATCATATTACTTAAGAACTCGACATCCCTCTAATCATCTAAGTGATCACGTGATCCAAATCAACTAAACCATGTCCGATCATCACATGAGATGGAGTAGTTTTCAATGGTGAACATCACTATGTTAATCATATCTACTATATGATTCACGCTCGACCTTTCGCTCTCAGTGTTCCGAGGCCATATCTGCATATGCTAGGCTCGTCAAGTTTAACCCAAGTATTCTGCGTGTGCAAAACTGCTTGCACCCGTTGTATGTGAACGTAGAGCTTATCACACCCGATCATCACGTGGTGTCTCGGCACGACGAATTGTAGCAATGGTGCATACTCAGGGAGAACACTTGTACCTTGAAATTTGGTAAGGGATCATCTTATAATGCTACCGATGTTCTAAGCAAAATAAGATGCATAAAGGATAAACATCACATGCAATCAAAATATGTGACATGATATGGCCATCATCATCTTGTGCTCAAGATCTCCATCACCGAAGCATCATCATGATCTCCAACGTCATCGACGCGACACCTTGATCTTCATCGTAGTATCATTGTCGTCTCGCCACCTATTGCTACTACAACTATCGCTACTTTTTAGTGATAAAGTAAAACAATTACATGGTGATTGCATTGCATACAATAAAGCGACAACCATATGGCTCCTGCCAGTTGCCGATAACTTTGTTACAAAACATGATCATCTCATACAACAATTTATATCACATCATGCTTGAACATATCACATCACAGCAAGCCCTGCAAAAACAAGTTAGACGTCCTCTACTTTGTTGTTACAAGTTTTACGTGGCTGCTACGGGCTTCTAGCAAGAATCGTTCTTACCTACGCATCATAACCACAACGATTTTTCATCAAGTGTGTTGTTTTAACCTTCAACAAGGATCGGGCGTAGCCGTACTCGATTCAACTATAATTGGAGAAACAGACACTCGCCAGCCACCTATGTGCAAAGCATGTCAATAGAACCAGTCTCGCGTAAGCATACGCGTAATGTCGGTCTGAGCTGCTTCATCCAACAATACCACCGAATCAAAGTATGACATGCTGGTAAGCAGTATGACTATTATCGCCCACAAGTCTTTGTGTTCTACTCGTGCGTATAACATCTACGCATAGACATGGCTCTGATACCACTATTGGGGAATGAAATAATTTCAAAAAAATTCCTACGGGTCATGCAAGATCTATCTATGTGATGCATAGCAACGAGAGGGGAGAGTGTCTCCACATACCCTCATAGACTGAAAGCGGAAGCATTTAGTTAACGCGGTTGATGTAGTCGAACGTCAACCGATCCAAGCACCGAACATGCGGCACCTCCGTGTTCAGCATAGTTTCAGCTTAGAGACGCCCCTCATACTCTTGATCCAGTTGAGGCCGAGGGAGAGTTTTCTAAGCACGACGGTGTGGTGACGGTGATGATGAAGTTACCGGCGCAGGGCTTCGCCTAAGCACTATGACAATAAAGCCGAGGTGTGTAACTGTGGAGGGGGGCAGTGCACACGGCTAAAATCATTGTCAACTTGTGTGTTCTAGGTGCCCCCTGCCCCCATATATAAAGGAGCAAGGGGGAGGCCGGCCGGCCCCTGTAGGGCACGCCCCAAATAGGATTCCTACTAGGAATCCTCTTCCTAGTAGGTTTCCAACTTGGGGAAGGGAGGGGGAAGGAAAGAGAGGGAGAGAGGGAAGGCAAGGGGCGCCCCCTTCCCTGTCCTATTCGAACTCAGGGGGAGGGGACGCGCGGCCTGCCCTGGCCGGCCCCCTTCTGTCTCCACTAGGGCCCATCGAGGCCCATTAGTTCCCCTGGGGGTTCCAGTAACCCTCCGGCACTCCGGTTTTATCCGAAACTTCTCCGGAACAGTTCCGGTGTTCGAATATAGTCGTCCAATATATCAATCTTTGTGTCTTGACCATTTAAAGACTCCTCGTCATGTCTGTGATCACATCCGGGACTCCGAAAAATCTTCGGTACAACATATCACATAAACTCATGATACCAATCGTCATCGAACATTAAGCGTATGGACCCTACGGGTTCGAGAACTATGTAGACATGACCGAGACACGTCTTCGGTCAATAACCAATAGCAGAACCTGGATGCTCATATTGGTTCCTACATATTCTACGAAGTTCCTTATCGGTCAAACCGCATAACAACATACGTTGTTCCCTTTGTCATCGGTATGTTACTTTCCCAAGACTCGATCATCGGTATCTAAATACCTAGTTCAATATCATTACTGGCAAGTCTCTTTACTCGTTCCATAATACTTCATCCCGCAACTAACTCATTAGTCACAATGCTTGGAAGGCTTATAGTGATGAGTATTACCGAGGGCCCAGAGATACCTCTCCGAAACACAGAGTAACAAATCCTAATCTCGATCTATGCCAATCCAACAAACACCTTCGGAGACACCTGTAGAGCACCTTTATAATCACCCTTTTACGTTGTGACGTTTGGTAGCACACAAAGTGTTCCTCCTATATTCGGGAGTTGCATAATCTCATAGTCCGAGGAACTTGTATAAGTCATGAAGAAAGCAGTCGCAATGAAACTAACACGATCATAATGTTAAGCTAATGGATGGGTCATGTCCATCACATCATTCTCCTAATGATGTGATCCCGTTCATCTAACGACAACACATGACTATGGTTAGGAAACATAACCATCTTTGATTAACGAGCTAGACAAGTAGAGTCATACTAGGGACTATATGTTTTGTCTATGTATTCACACATATACTAAGTTTCTGGTTAATACAATTCTAGCTTGAATAATAAACATTTATCAGGAATTAAGGAAATAAATAATAACTTTATATTGCCTATAGGGAATATTTCCTTCAATTGGATCATATAACAATCCCTCAACATGCAACAAAGAGTCACTCCAAAGTCACTAATAGCGGAGAACAAACAAGAGATTATTGTAGGGTACGAAACCACCTCAAAGTTATTCTTTCCGATCAATCCATTGGGCTATTCCTATAAGTGTCACAAACAACCCGAGAGTTCGTAGTAAAATAACACCTTAAGACACACATCAACCAAAACCCTAATGTCACCTAGATACTCCAATGTCACCACAAGTATCCGCGTGTATGATTATATGATATGCATGACACAATCTCAGATTCAGCTATTCAAACCAACACAAAGAACTTCAGAGAGTGCCCCAAAGTTTCTACCGGTGAGTCAAGACGAAAACATGTGCCAACCCCTATGCATAAGTTCACAAGGTCACAGAACCCGCAAGTTGATCACCAAAACATACATCAAGTGGATCACGTGAATATCCCATTGTCACCACAGATAAGCACATGCAAGACATACATCAAGTGTTCTCAAATCCTTAAAGACTCAATCTGATAAGATAACTACAAAGGGAAAACTCGATCCATTACAAGAAGGTAGAGGGGGAGAAACATCATAAGATCCAACTATAATAGCAAAGCTCACGGTACATCAAGATCGTGCCAAATCAAGAACACGAGAGAGAGAGAGAGAGAGAGAGATCAAACACATAACTAGTAGTACATACCCTCAGCCCCGAGGGTGAACTACTCCCTCCTTGTCATGAGAGTGCCGGGGTGATGAAGATGGCCACCGGTGATGGATCCCCCTCCGGCAGGGTGCCGGAGCAGGGTCTCGATTGGTTTTTGGTGGCTACAGAGGCTTGTAGCGGCGGAACTCTGGATCTTTGTTCTATTCTAGAAGTTTGGGGATATATAAGAGGTGTTGCCATCGGGAACAAGTCAGGGGGGAGTCCACGAGGCAACCATGAGGTAGGGGGGCATGCCCAGGGGGGTAGGGCGCGCCCTCCACCATCATGGTGTCCTCAGGACTCTTTTGGTACATCTTCGATGCTCCGTGGGCTTCTTCCAGTCCAAAAACAATCTCCGTAAATTTTCAGGTTAATTAGGCTCCATTTGATATTCCTTTTCAGCGGTACTCAAAAACAAGGAAAAAACAGAAACTGGCACTGGGCTCTAGATTAATAGGCTAGTCCCAAAAATCATATAAAATAGCATATAAAACATCCAAAACAGATAATATAATAGCATGGAACAATAAAAAATTATAGATACATTGGAGACATATCAAGCATCCCCAAGCTTAATTCATGTTCGTCCTCGAGTAGGTAAATGATAAAAATAGAATTTTTGATGTGAAATTCTATCTAACATATTTATCAATGTAATTTTCTTTATTGTGGCAAGAATATTCAGATCCATAAGATTCAAAACAAAAGTTTAATATTGAAACAAAAACAATAATACTTCAAGCATACTAACAAGGCAATTATGTCTTCTCAAAATAACATGGCCAAAGAAAGCTATCCCTACAAAAATTATATAGTCTAGCTATGCTCTATCTTCATCACACAAAATATTTAAATCATGCACAACCCTGATGACAAGCCAAGCAATTGTTTCATACTTTTGATGTTCTCAAACTTTTTCAACGTTCACACAATACATGAGCGTGAGCCATGGATATAGCACTATGGTGGAAGAGAATATGGTGGTTGTGGAGAAGACAAAAGAGGAAGACAATCTCACAGCAACTAGGCGTATCAACGGGCTATGGAGATGCCTATCAATAGATATCAATGTGAGTGAGTAGGGATTGCCATGCAACGGATGCACTAGAGCTATAAGTTTATGAAAGCTCAAAAATAAACTAAGTGGGTGTGCATACAACTTGCTTGCTCATGAAGACCTAGGGCATTTGAGGAAGCCCATCGTTGGAATATACAAGCCAAGTTCTTTAATGAAAAATTCCCACTAGTATATGAAAGTGACAACATAGGAGACTCTCTATCATGAAGATCATGGTGCTACTTTGAAGCACAAGTCTGGTAAAAGGATAGTTGCATTTCCCCTTCTCTCATTTTTTTGTTTTTTTGTTTATTTGGGCCTTCTCTTTTTATGGCCTCCTTTTTTATTTTATTTTTTATTTTTCATCCAGAGTTTCATCCCGACTTGTGTGGGAATCATAGAGCATGATTGGTTTGCTGCCAATATTTGGCTAGCCAAATGTTGGCATTGCCAAATATTGGCAATATCAATACTTGCCAACTATTAGCAACTTTGTGTGAGATAGACAAGGCAACTCGGTAACCAACCAAGTACGCCCTCCATTCCAAATTACTCATCGTGGTTTTAGTTCAAATTTGAACTAAAACCACAACGAGTAATTTGGAACGGAGGGAGTAGTAGCCAACATTTGGCACAATGCCAAACATTGGCATGCCTATTTTTAGCACAAAATCAATTATGCTCATAGTCTCCATCATCCTTCCCTCACTGGGACAATGCTCTAATAATGATGATCATCACACTTTTATTTACTTACAACTCAAGAATTACAACTCGATACTTAGAACAAAATATGACTCTATATGAATGCCTCCGGTGGTGTACTAGGATGTGCAATGAATCAAGAGTGACATGTATGAAAGAATTATGAAAGGTGGCTTTGCCACAAATACGACGTCAACTACATGATCATGCAAAGCAATATGACAATGATGAAGCGTGTCATAATAAACGGAACGGTGGAAAGTTGCATGGCAATATATCTCGGAATGGCTATGGAAATGCCGTAATAGGTAGATATGGTGGCTGTTTTGAGGAAGGTATATGGTGGGTGTATGGTACCGGCGAGAGTTGCGCGACAATACTCTAGCAATGGTGGAAGGGTGAGAGTGCATATAATCCATGGACTCAACATTAGTCATAAAGAACTCACATACTTATTGCAAAAATCTATTAGTTATTGAAACGAAGTACTACGCGCATGCTCCTAGGGGGATATATTGGTAGGAAAATACCATCGCTCGTCCCCGACAACTACTCATAAGGAAGACAATCAAAAAATAAATCATGATCCAACTTCATCACATAACGGTTCACCATACATGCATGTTACGGGAATCACAAACTTTAACACAAGTATCTCTCAAATTCACATCTATGCCACTAGTATAACTATAATATCGCCATCTTCATATCTCAAAACAATCATAAAGAATCAAACTTCTCATAGTATCCAATGCACTTTATATGGAAGTTTTTATTATATCCCTCTTGGGTGCCCATCATATTAGGACTAAATTCATAACCTAAGAAAATTACCATGCTGTTAAGACTCTCAAAATAATATAAGTGAAGCATGAGAGTTCATCTATCTCTTCAAAATAAAACCACCATCGTGCTCTAAAAAGATATAAGTGAAGCACTAGAGCAAATGACAAACTACTCCAAAAGATATAAGTGAAGATCAGTGAGTAGTTGAGTAAATATGCAACTATGTGAAGACTATCTAACATTTAAGAATTTTTGATCTTGGGATATTATTCAAACATCAAGAAAACAAAATAAAATGACATTGCAAGGATAGCACTGAAGAAGCAAAAACTTAGGCTCAACCAAAACTGACCGATAGTTGTTGAAGAAGAAAGGTGGGGTGCCAACCGGGCCATCCCCAAGCTTAGATGCTTGAGACTTCTTGAAATATTTATTAGGGATGCCTTGGGCATCCCCAAGCTTGAGCTTTTGTATCTCCTTAATTCCTTTTATATCACAGTTTCCATAAATCTTAAGAAACTTCATCCACACAAAACTGAACAAGAACTCATGAGATAAGTTAGTATAAATCAACACAATAACCTTATCATTCTCTACTATAGCAAATCACTAAAATTATTATTTTATATTGCCTACTAAATGCCTCTACATATTTAACACTCCTATACTCAAATATAATCATGAAACAAGCAAACATATGCAAACAATGCAAACATAACAGCAATCTACCTAAACAGGACAGTCTGTAAAGAATGCAAGATGAATCATACTTCCCTAACTCCAGAAATTCTGAAACATTACCACATTGTAGAAAGTTTGTTGTTACTCATCGTGTCAAAATTTCAAGATTTTATCATGTTCTGACTATTCACCAATATTCAAAACAAACTTTATGTTTTCAAAACAACAACGTATAGATTTGTAAAATAAGCATGGTAAAGGCTATACCTGACTTTTTTATTGAACAAAAAGATAGAAAACATGTCTCTGAATAGTAGCAAGCAAATATAAATAAAATAAAATGACTCTCCATGCAAAACACATATCATGTGGTGAATAACAATATAGCGCCAAGTAAAGTTACCGATGAACGAAGACGAAATAGGGGATGCCATCCGGGGCATCCCCAAGCTTAGGCTCTTGGTTGTCCTTGAATATTACCTGGGGTGCCTTGGGCATCCCCAAGCTTAGGCTCTTTCCACTCCTTATTCTGTAGTCCATCAAAACTTTACCCAAAACTTGAAAACTTCACAACACAAAACTCAACAAAAAATCTCATAAGCTCTGTTAGTATAAGAAAATAAATCACCACTTAGGTACTGTTGTGAACTAATTCAAAATTAATATTGGTGTTATATATACTGTATTCCAACTTATCCATGGCTCATACCCTCCGATACTACTCATAGTTTCATCAAAATAAGCAAACAACACATAGAAAGCAGAATCTGTCAAAAACAGAACACTCTGTAGTAATCTGGAAACTTTCCATACTTCTGTAACTCCAAAAATTCTTAAAAATTAGGACAATCTAGGAAATTTGTATATAAATCTTGTGTAAAACATTCAGTCAAAAGCACGTTCCAGTGAATTTTAAAATTTCCTGGACTGAGCACAAAAGTTTCTATTTTTTCACAGAATCAAGTCAACTATCATCCACACTATCCCAAAGGCTTTACTTGGCAATTTATTGAAACAAAAGCGATAAAACATGATTACTACAGTAGCATAATCATGTGAACACACAAAAACAGTAAATGTAAATATTAGATTGTATCCTAACAAGCACTTTTCTTTAATGCCTTTTTAGCTAGGCATGATGATTTCAATGATGCTCACTTAAAAGATAAGAATTGAAACACAAAGACAGCATCATGAAGAATATGACTAGCACATTTAAGTCTAACCCACTTCCTATGCCTAGGGATTTTGTGAGCAAACAATTCATGGGAGCAAGAATGAACTAGCATAGGAAGGCAAAACAAGCAAAACTTCAAGATTTTATGCACATAGA
Organism: Triticum aestivum; assembly: GCF_018294505.1. NCBI lineage: Eukaryota > Viridiplantae > Streptophyta > Magnoliopsida > Poales > Poaceae > Triticum > Triticum aestivum. The sequence continues at coordinate 671,808,172 of NC_057801.1, forward strand.
GAGGAAACTTGATATTATTGCAATTCCTACAAGCATCTACTCCTCCCTCATAATAATTTTCAGTAGCACCATGAATGAATTCAACAATATAACCATCACATAAAGCACTCTTTTCATGATCTACAAGCATAGAAAATTTACTACTCTCCACATAAGCAAAATTCTTCTCATTTGGAATAGTGGGATTATCATAAGAAACTCGAATACAATAAATTGTTTCCACATTAAAAGAGTAATGTTCAGAAATAGGGTAATCATAATCATGACAAGTTTTATAAATATAATCATCACTACTTTTTATAACATAAGTGTCATCACAATAATAATCATAAGTAGCAACTTTATTCTCATCAGAATCAATTGAGACCTCTTCCAAAATAGTTGAATCATTACTAAATAAAGTCATGACCTCTCCAAATCCACTTTCATAATTATCACAATAAGATTCAGCACCCCCCAAAATAGTGGGATCATTACTTCTTAAAGTTGACACTCTTCCAAACCCACTTTCATCAATATAATCATCATAAGTAGGAGGCATGCTATCATCATAGTAAATTTGCATATCAATACTTGGGAGACTAAAAATATCATCTTCATTAAGCATAGCATCCCCAAGCTTGGGACAAACATTAATTGCAGCAAATAAATTCTCAAACATGTCATTCTCATCAAACATAGCATCTCCAAGCTTGGGCCTTTGCATATCATAAGCATAATCACTCTCATCATTAATAGTATGGATAGCACAAATAGTATAGCAATTATTATGATCACAAATAGTATATCAATTAGTATAGCCAAAATATTCTCAAGATTATAACAAGTATCATTACCGTCCCAATCATAATCATCACAATGAGTAATAGGCATAACAATAATAGGAGCAACACCATTTGGGAGGGATACCCTTTTACCTTTGCTTCTCGGTCTTTTCATTTTCTTCTTCACATCATGTGTGGGTTTAATACTCTTTATGGAGCTCCTTATTAATGAGATTGGATGAATAGAAAGCTCCTCCTCGTTACCTGATTCATCATAATAAAGAATAGGAGGATATTGGAAAACCTCTTACCTTTCATTAGTATTCTCTTCATCTTCTATTTGTTTTCTTGTATTTATGTAAGGATTTTCAATGCAATTCACCGCACAATACATATAAATTCCCTCTAGATCAAAATCAAGAACTTTATAAAGGAAAAAAATCTAGAATATCCTTAGTTATACGTTTCATTTCTTCATAACCCAAAAACAAACTAAGTTCATTATGATGCGCAAGGGAAATCAAGTCATCACAATTTTTGGACATGATTCGATCATGAAACAATTTGCATTGAAGATTTTAATAATCACGTTCATTGCAAAGTTCACAAGGATGACAAAGAAAAAATAAATTTTCAGCACAAGCATCTAGCCTCTCTTGCAACCATTTAGTTTCTAAATACTTATGCCTCTTGCAAAGTCTATTTCCCCTATTTGGTGTGTACATGTAAACTCTATGCACCCCACAAAAGTTGACATGATTATAAGCGACATTTTTATCATGACTAGTGCAATCATCATTAGTACTATGGATATTCAAAGAATTCATACTAAAAATATTGAAATCATTCTCATCATTCAAATAGGTAGTGCCAAACATTTTATTGCATTCTTCTTCTAACACTTTGGCACAATTATTGGAATCCTTATTTTCACGAAAGACATTAAAAATATGAAGCATATGAGGCAACCTCAATTCCATTTTTTGTAGTTTTCTTTTATAGACTAAACTAGTGATAAAACAAGAAACTAAAAGATTTGATTGCAAGATCTAAAGATATACCTTCAAGCACTAACCTCCCTGGAAACGGCGCCAGAAAAGAGCTTGATGTCTACTACACAACCTTCTTCTTGTAGACGTTGTTGGGCCTCCAAGTGTAGAGGTTTGTATGATAGTAGCAAATTTCCATCAAGTGGATGACCTAAGGTTTATCAATTCGTGGGAGGTGTAGGATGAAGATGGTCTCTCTCAAACAACCCTGCAACCAAATAACAAAGAGTCTCTTGTGTCCCCAACACATCCAATATAGTGGTAAATTGTATAGGTGCACTAGTTCAGCGAAGAGATGGTGATACAAGTGCAATATGGATGGTAGATATAGGTTTTTGTAATATGAAAATATAAAAATAGCAAGGTAGCAAGCGATAAAAGTGAGCGGAAATGGTATTGCAATGGGTCGAAACAAGGCCTAGGGTTCATAATTTCACTAGTGCAAGTTCTTCAACAATGATAACATAATTGGATCATATAACAATCCCTCAACATGCAACAAAGAGTCACTCCAAAGTCACTAAGAGCGGAGAACAAACGAAGAGATTATTGTAGGGTACGAAACCACCTCAAACTTATTCTTTCCGATCAATCCATTGGGCTATTCCTATAAGTGTCACAAACAGCCCTAGAGTTTGTAGTAAAATAACACCTTAAGACACACATTAACCAAAACTCTAATGTCACCTAGATACTCCAATGTCACCTCAAGTATCTGCGGGTATGATTATACGATATGCATCACACAATCTCAAATTCATCTATTCAAACCAACACAAAGAACTTCAAAGAGTGCCCCAAAGTTTCTACCAGAGAGTCAAGACGAAAACGTGTGCCAACCCCATGCATAAGTTCACAAGGTCACAGAACCCGCAAGTTGATCACCAAAACATACATCAAGTGGATCACGTGAATATCCCATTGTCACCATAGATAAGAAGATGCAAGAAATACATCAAGTGTTCTCAAATCCTGAAAGACTCAATCCGATAAGATAACTTCAAAGGGAAAACTCAATCCATTACAAAAGGTAGAGGGGGAGAAACATCATAAGATCAAACTATAATAGCAAAGCTCGCGGAACATCAAGATCATGTCAAATCAAGAACACGAGAGAGAGAGAGAGAGAGAGAGAGAGAGAGAGACCAAACACATATCTACTGGTACATACCCTCAGCCCCGAGGGTGAACTACTGCCTCCTCGTCATGGAGAGCACCGGGATGATGAAGATGGACACCGGTGATGGACCCCCCCTCCGGTAGGGTGCCGGAACAGGGTTCTGATTGGTTTTTGGTGGCTACAAAAGCTTGCGGTAGCGGAACTCCCGATTTTTTTTTGTTCTGGAAGTTTGGGGATATATAAGAGGTGTTGGCGTCGAGAACAAGTCAGGGGGATCCACAAGGCAGCCACAAGGTAGGGGGGCGCGCCCAGGAGGGTAGGGCATGCTCTCCACCCTCGTGGTGGCCTCGGGACTCTTCTGGTCCATCTCCGATGCTCAGTGAGCTTCTTCTGGTCCAAAAACAATCTCCGTAAATTTTCAGGTCAATTGGACTCCGTTTGATATTCCTTTTCTACGATACTCAAAAACAAGGAAAAAATAGAAACTGGCACTGGGCTCTAGGTTAATAGGTTAGTCCCAAAAATCATACTCCCTCTGTCCCAAAATGTATGATCTTTTTTAACACTATCATAGTATCAAGAAACGTCTTACATTTTGGGATGGAGGGAGTATAAATAGCATATAAATGCATATAGAACATCCAAAAAAAGATAATATAATAGCATGGAACAATAAAAAATTATAGATACGTTGGAGATGTATCACCCATCACAATTATTGGGCATCTGGTTGAACAACCAGGGTCTGTCAGTCGAAGCGATGACACACAAGAGAGTTGCAGCCTAGGATGGAGCAATAGCAATATGCATGCACGCCGGCGAGAAGCACGCACACCGGCGGCCGCTTGCTGCCGCTAAATTCTCCTCACACAGTGCACGCACAAACAGACTTATCTGGCAGCCCAATAGGCTCTTGTTGGGGACCATCGTTACAATTAACGATATACTAAGATCCGAAAGACATGATCACCAACAACACTTGAGCCGGTCTTATAGGGAAGACTAGGAACATAATTTTACCGTTTATGATTTCCACGTGCATATGAGTATTCCATTAAACCACATATTCTAGGATCATAGCAGTTATATGTAACGCCCCGGTTTCGATGCGCCAGGTGTCTGCCAGTTATTTGCCGTTGTTGCCATGTCATTTGCTTGCATGTTGCATTTCATCATGTCATCATGTGCATTTCATTTTGCATACGTGTTCGTCTCATGCATCCGAGCATTTTCCCCGTTGTCCGTTTTGCAATCCGGCATTCCTATGTCACCCGGCGTTCCCCTTTTGCCTCTCATTGTGAGCGGGTGTTAAACGTTCTCGGAATGGCCCGAGGCTTGCCAAGTGGCCTTGGTATACCACCGGTAGACCGCCTATCAAGTTTCGTGCCATTTGGAGGTCGTTTGGTACTCCAACGGTTAACCGGGTAACCGTAAAGCCCCTCTCTCTTTGCAGCCCAACACCCCTTCCAAACTGGCCCAAAACCCATCTAACACCCATCCATGCTCTCGGTCGTTCGATCACGATCGTGTGGGCGAAAAACGCTCCTCATTTGGACTCTCCTAGCTCCCAGAAATCTATAAATAGCCCCCTCCCCCGAAATTCGCAGTCTAATCCTACCCTAACCCTAGCTTTTCCTCTTCCTCCCGCAGCAGGACGCGTCCGCCCGCGCCGGACACGTCCGCGCCGCCGCCCGCAGCCAATCCCACCTCGCCACCTGTCCGCCCGCGCCGTCCCCGCCGCCGCGGCCCGTGGAGCCCATCTGGGGCCTGCACGGGCCCGGATCCCGCCGCCGTCCGGCCCGCTCCACGCCGGCTCCTCCCGAGCGGCTCAGCCCCGCGCCGCCGCTCCCCGGCGCTTCCCTGCTGGCTGCCGCCGCGCCAGTCGGCCGCCGCCGCCTTCCCCGGCGCCCCGCGACCGCCCGCCATCGTCGGCCGCCGCCCCGGCGCGCCTCCTCGCGCCTCCCGGTCGCCGATCCTGCCGCCGCCGCCGGCCGCGGCCTCGCGCCGCCCCGCCGCCCGGCGCCGGCCGGTGCAGCCCATCCCCGCCGCGGGCTCCTTGTCCTCGTCCCCATCCACCGCCATCGTCGACGTTGCCGGCGCCGTCGCGCCTCACCTCGGCCTCGGCAGGAGGTCGGGGCCGAGCTCCTTACCTCGCATGGGCCCGCAGCCCAACCTCCTCGCGTCCAGCCTGGCCGAGTCCCGGCCTGCCTCCTCGCCGGCCTGCAGCACCGTCATGGGCCGAAGCCCAGGGTGAGCAGCCCCTCTATTCCCCGCATGTGCGTCATATAGTCTTTTAGCGCTCATATGTTTTTTTCCTGAAATCCACTAAGTCCCCAGTCTAGGTTAATTTTCATGCCATGTTCGACCTGATGTATCTCTGCATCTGTATCTCTGTTTCGTGCTTGTAATATGTCAAATTGTTTGTATCGACGAGTACATCATTTCATTCCATTGCATCATATTCATTTGAGGTCATCTAGATGCCTGAATCATCGCTGTAAGAGTGCTTCATGATGTTTTCTGCTGTCTGTTAACAGAACGAGCTCATTTGTCATTTTTTTCTATGATTGATGTGTGCATCCTATGAGGTTGATGTCTGCATGTGTTTTGATCTAAATTATGTCTTCTTTATAGAGGTTCATACCATGTATTTTTGTGATCAAAGTGGTGACTAGCACAAGCATGCAAACTAGGCATCGTGATGTTGCTGATTTTAGTCCCTGTTCTGCTGTTATTTTGATGCCATGTAAACTTGATGCTACAGAGAGATCCATGCATATTTTTAGATACTTTAGTAAGGGTGTTATGAACACGTGGTTATTGTCTATCCATTCATGCCCTTTGTTGCAATTATGGAGTAGTATAGCATGTCATTTTCATGCTCTACTTTTGCTTCAAAATGTTTCCTGGAAGATTGTTTGCATGTTATTCAATTTGGCCAAGCTTGTTGTAGTTGATCCTTGCATGCTATTGAGTTGTTCTTGACTTGGTTTGTTTCACAAATATGTCTTCTTACTGTTGGGTGCCTTGCGATGCCATTTATTGCTCTGTGGTGAGTGGTACAAGCTCACCAACATGCCTTCATAATTTTGTTTCTGCCATGTTTGAATCTGTATTATAACTTGCTATGTTTACGTGGGTGCCATCATATTTTCTGATCCTTTTTGGCTTATGGCCAGTAAGGGACTTTTGATCTATGCAATTAGTAGATTTATCCCATTCCTTTGTTTGCCATGATAAGTTCCTGTAACATGTTTGATAGCTCTAAACATTGCATCATGATGTTATTTTCTGCAAAGTCTGGAATTGTTATAACTTGCAATCTTACCATGTGTGGTTGAGTATGTTCTAGTGATTTCTGGAGATAGCTCAGTGTTCATGTTTTGTTATGCTCTACCTGTAAATCATGCCCATGCCTTTTGTTTTCTTGTTGAGGTCATGTAGCTTGTTGTTTTGATGCTTGCAATATGCCTAGTTGCTGTTTTGGACAGCTTGTCCTTAAAACTTGTTTCATGTGTGTGTGTTGAACCGTTGCTCCGTTTTGAGTGTGCTCCATATGAAACTTGCTTAGAATTGCATGTAGTTTAATATTATCATGTTGCACCCATGTTTTGAGGTGTTTGCTTGATGTTTGGGTGCATTTTGCATCAATGCCATGTTTAACTTGTTTTGCTCATATCTTCTAGGCCGTAGCTCCGAACTAAATGAACTTTATATGTAACTTGACTAGAATCTCGTGTAGATCATCTTTGTGAATCTTAACTTGCTATTTAACAACTTGAACATAAGGTTTATTCAGATCTGGACCAACTTCGAAATTTGCATATGAGGACTTACCGGAATTGTTATATGTTGTTCTCGGCCTCATTTAAACTTGACTTGAGGTGTTGCTCTTGTTTGCATCATCTCTTGCCATGAGTAGCTTCATGTAGCCTTGTCATGCATCAGGCTTGTTTTTGCATCATGTCATGTTCATGTGTGGTGTGTTTACTATGTTGTGTGCTTCTTTTCGATAGTTCCTGTTTCGTTGCGATCGTGAGGATTCGTTCGTCTACGCTTGGTTCGTCTTCGTGGCTTCATCTTCTTCATGGACTCGTTCTTCTTCCTTGCGGGATTTCAGGCAAGATGACCGCTAACCTGGATCTCACTACTATCATTGCTATGCTAGTTGCTTCGTTCTATCGCTATGCTACGTTACCTATCTTTTGCTCATCAAGCCATCCCAAATTGCCATGAACCTCTAACCTTTGACACCTTTCCTATGCAAACCGTTGTTTGGCTATGTTACTGCTTTGTTCAGCCCTCTTACAGCGTTTCTAGTTGCAGGTGAAGTTGAAGATTGCTCCATGGTGAACAGGATTTTGGTTGGGATATCACAATATCTCTTATATTATTAATGCATCTATATATTTGGTAAAGGATGGAAGGCTCGGCCTTATACCTGGTGTTTTGTTCCACTCTTGCCGCCCTAGTTTCCGTCATACCGGTGTTATGTTCCCGGATTTTGCGTTCCTTACGCGGTTGGGTGATTTATGGGACCCCCTTGACAGCTCGCTTTGAATAAAACTCCTCCAGCAAGGCCCAACCTTGGTTTTACCATTTGCCTCACCACCACCTACTTTTCCCTTGGGAGTCGCTCTCTCGAGGGCCATCTTTATTATAGCCCCCCCCGGGCCAGTGCTTGTCTAAGTGTTGATCCGAACCAGAGCCACTTGCAGCGCCACCTCGAGGAAACTTGAGGGTTGGTTTTAGTTGTACGTAGTGTTCATCCGGTGTTGCCCTGAGAACGAGATATGTGCAGCTCCTATTAGGATTGTGGGTGCATCGGGCGGTCTTGCTGGTCTTGTTTTACCATTGTCGAAATGTCTTGTAAACCGGGATTCCGAGTCTGATCGGGTCTTCCTGGGAGAAGGTCTATTCCTTCGTTGATCGCGAGAGCTTGTCATGGGCTAAGTTGGGACACCCTTGCAGGGTATAATCTTTCGAAAGTCGTGTCTGCGGTTATAGGCAGATGGGAATTTGTTAATGTCCGGTTGTAGATAACTTGACACCAGATCCGAATTAAAACGCATCAACCGCGTGTGTAGCCGTGATGGTCTCTTCTCGGCGGAGTCCGGGAAGCGAACACGGTTTCTATGTTATGTTTGACGTAAGTAGGAGTTCAGGATCACTTCTTGATCATTACTAGTTGACGACCGTTCCATTTGCTCTCTTCTCGCTCTTATTTGCGTATGTTAGCCACCATATATGCTTAGTCGCTGCTGCAGCCTCACCACTTTGCCCCTTCCTTTCCTTTTAAGCTTTGCTAGTCTTGATACCCATGGTAATGGGATTGCTGAGTCCTCGTGGCTCACAGATTACTACAACAACAGTTGCAGGTACAGGTTATGCGATGATCATGACGCAAGAGCGATGCTTGCTTGCGTTGAGTTCTTCTTCTGCTTATTCTTTGATCAGGATAGGTTCCAGGTCGGCAGCCTAGGCTAGCAGGGTTGATGTCGTTTGAGTTTCTGTTTGTGTTTCATCCGTAGTCAGATGATGCTCTTATGTATGATGATGTTGTATTCGTGTGGCATTGTATGCCTTATGTATGTATCCCCATCTATTATGAAATGTTGATGTAATGATATCCACCTTGCGAAAGCGTTTCAATATGCAGGTCTATCCTTTGGTGGGACCTTCGAGTTCCTTTTGGATAGCGTCGCATATTGGGCGTGACAAGTTGGTATCAGAGCCTCGACCGACCCTAGGAGCCCCCTTGATTGATCGTGTAGTTTGGCCGTTGTTGAGTCTAGAAGAAAACTATTTTCGGAGTCTAGTTATATCGGAGAGTAGGAATTCTTTTTACTCCTCGGCCCCTTCGTCCCTCTGGTCAGGAATCTTGACATAGGTGTTTTGAATTACTTCTCTTCCCCTTCAAATTTTCTTTAGGATCACGCAGTTGGTTTTCCGGTAGTTGTTCCTCAGCTCTTTTCATCCGTTGCATTTCTCGTCAAGTCGACTCGAGCCTCTTCATCTTTGCAAGTTCAATCCTCAGTTCGCTCTCAACGAAGTTGTTTCTCTATCCTCAGTTGTTTCTTTTCCCACCCACCCACCCTTTTTCTTCTGAACCGGAGTCCATAATCGAGTATCCATCCTATTCGTGCGAAGTCTTTGCTTTCTTTCCTCAGTTATTTCAACCGGTGTTTTCTCTTCAAGTATTCGTTGATTCTTTCCAAGTTGCCTTTGTTTTCCTGCCCTCCCACCCCTTTTCTTCCCGGAGTCTGACTCTCTCTCGACCATCTATTTCATTCGAGCGGAGCCTCTTCAGTCTTTCATAAATTATCTCAAGCGGTGAATTCTCTTCTCGTGCCTCATTCTTCATCTCTTTTTTTTCCGGTGCACTCAATTCAAGTTTTTCGGTGTTGATCACATTCTTTCCCTCGGCTCAAGTGTTTTCCCTGCTCGTTCTCCTCTCGCCAGTTTATCCTTCCGGAGTATTCAAGTCATCTCAGGAGATTCGTCTGTGTTCGAATTAATTCGAGGTTGTCACCTCATTCAAATATTTCAATTGTTCCGGTGCTTCATCTACCTGTTCAACATCCCTTTCCAACGGTGTTTTCTTTTAGTGGGCCCTAACCCACAGGTCTTTTTCCAGGATCTTACCTGACTCTTCTAATTCCCCCGGAGTTATTCTCAATTCTTTTCAAGCGTGACGTAAGAATGGATCCCATCAGTCACATGTCTTCTCCAAGATCGCGTTCAAAAAAAATTTCATTGTTGGCTCAACCTCTTCGCTTGTCATTCTCCCGGAGTATCTCAATAATTTTGGTGGTGTTTCTCATCGTCATTTGTACACCGAAGAAGAGTTTTTCCTCTAAATCTTGTCTGTCCTCTCGAAGTTTCGTGGTTCTAGCTTCATGTTATCCTGTCGAATTATTCCATTTCTCAGATATTCTTTTCTTACCCATCCGGAGCATTTCAGAAGTTGATTTTTGTTTTCTTTCACCGGAGGCCATAATTCCAGTTATCGTTCTCTATCTATCCCGGTGCTTCATTCAAGTGTTCTGTAATCAGCTCGTCATCTCTTTGTTCTTGTGCATCTAAATTCCCTCAAGCATATTTGCTCTTCTAATTCTCTCTGGTGATTCAATCTCTATCATCAGTCATTTTCGAATTCTTACGGTGGTTCATTCAGATTCTTTTTCCTTTGTTATCGTATCAATCCATTCGTTCTTTCAATCCTACCGGTGGTTCATGAAGACCTTCTCAAGTGTGCGATATGTTATTTCTCAATCCTTTTCAAGAAGAATAAGTAGTATGCAAAATCCGCTGCTTGTCATCAATTAAATTTGATGAAGGATAAGCATACAATAAATCTTATTCTTATTTCATTCAAGTGAGTAATCTTTTCCTTTGGAGTTTGTTCGTGATGAATAAATTCTAGTTCAAGTGTTTTCATCTTTTCTTCTCCGGAGTTCAAATTTCCTTGGTCATTTCGTCGGAACCTCCACCTAAATCATCGCAAGCCTCATATTATTCTTTCATCCTTTCATTCTATCTCATCATCCTTTTTGTCAACGGAGTTCTTCACGGTGGTTCTTCATGATTTAATTCATTCTTCAAGTGTTCATCAAGATTCTTCTCGGTGGAGTTCAAGTATCTTTTCTTCTCGTGTCTCGAAGTGCAATTAATTCTCCGTATTCTTTTGAAGTGGAGTTTTGCATTCCTTCATTCTTCTCAGCTATTCAATCATTTCCGTTTGCGGCTGGTTATCACCTCATATTTTCTGAGATGTTATCCATAAGTCCACATCAAGCTTATTATTTCGTTGTTGAATTTTCTGAACAACTCCATTCAATCCTTCCTTATAAGTTCTTTTCAATCAATTCTATTTCAAATTCTTTCCAGAGGTCTTGTGTCATGTCTTCATCAAGTATCATTCCATCCTCTCAAGTTCGTGTTCTATTCCTCCATGTTTCAACCGGAGTGCTGCCTAAATCTTTTCAGTCTTATTCGTTTCTTATCTCATTTTAACCGGAGTTGTTTCATAGTCTATCTAATTCCGTGAGCTTTCGATTCTCGTCATTCCTTTATTCTTCATGAGTGCTCTCGATTCTTTGCTTCTTCTCTTGAATTCTTGTTTCACCTCATCCCTTTTCCCTTCCGTCTCGGTCCTAAGATCTCGGGACGAGATCTGTTGTTAGTGGAGGAGTGTTGTAACGCCCCGGTTTTGATGCACCAGGTGTCTGACAGTTATTTGCCATCGCTGCCATGTCATTTGCTTGCGTGTTGCATTTCATCATGTCATCATGTGCATTTCATTTCGCATACGTGTTCGTCTCATGCATCCGAGCATTTTCCCCATTGTCCGTTTTGCAATCCGGCGTTCCCCTTTTGCCTCTCGTTGTGAGAGGGTGTTAAACGTTCTCGGAATGGCCCGAGGCTTGCCAAGTGGCCTTGGTATACCACCGGTAGACCGCCTGTCAAGTTTCGTGCCATTTGGAGGTCGTTTGGTACTCCAACGGTTAACCGGGTAACCGTAAAGCCCCTCGCTCTTTGCAGCCCAACACCCCTTCCAAACTGGCCCAAAACCGATCTAACTCCCCTCCATGCTCTCGGTCGTTCGATCACGATCGTGTGGGCGAAAACCGCTCCTCATTTGGATTCTCCTAGCTCCCAGAAATCTATAAATAGCCCCCTCCCCCGAAATTCGCGGTCTAATCCTACCCTAACCCTAGCTTTTCCTCTTCCTCCCGCAGCAGGACGCGTCCGCCCGCACCGGACACGTCCGCACCGCCGCCCGCAGCCAATCCCACCTCGCCACCTGTCTGCCCGCGCTGTCCCCGCCACCGCGGCCCGCGGAGCCCATCCGGGGCCCGCGCGGGCCCGGATCCCGCTGCCGTCCGGCCCGCTCCGCGCCGGCTCCTCCCGAGCGGCTCAGCCCCGCGCCGCCGCTCCCCGTTGCTGCCCCGCCGGCTGCCGCCGCGCCCGTCGCCCTCCGCCGCCTTCCCCGGCACCCCGCGGCCGCCCGCCGTCGTCGGCCGCCGCCCCGGCGCGCCTCCTCGCGTCGCCCCGTCGCCGATCCTGCCGCAGCCGCTGGACGCGGCCCCGCGCCGCCCGGCGCAGGATGGTGCCGCACATCCCCGCCACGGGCTCCTCGTCCTCGTCCCCATCTGCCGCCATCGTCGATGTTGCCGGCGCCGTCGCGCCTCACCTCGGCCTCGGCAGGAGGTCGGGGCTGAGCTCCTTCCCTCGCGTGGGCCCGCAGTCCAGCCTCCTCGCGTCCAGCCTGGCCCAGCCCGGGCCTGCCTCCTCGCCGGCCTGCAGCACCGTCATGGGCCGAAGCCCAGTGAGTAGCCCCTCTATTCCCCGCATGTGCGTCATATAGTCTTTTAGCGCTCATATGTTTTTTTCCTGAAATCCACTAAGTCCCCAGTCTATGTTCATTTTCATGCCATGTTCGACCTGATGTATCTCTGCATCCGTAGCTCCGTTTCGTGCGTACAATATGTCAAATTGTTTGTCTCAACGAGTACATCATTTCATTCCATTGCATCATATTCATTTGAGGTCATCTAGATGCTTGAATCATCGTTGTAAGAGTGCTTCATGATGTTTTCTGCTGTTTGTTAACAGAACGAGCTCATTTGTCATTTTTGCCATGATTGATGTGTGCATCCTATGAGGTTGATGTCTACATGTGTTTTGATCTATGTTATGTCTTCCTTACAGAGGTGTTTACCATGTATTTTTGTGATCAATATGGTGACTAGCACAAGCATGCAAACTAGGCATCGTGATGTTGCTGATTTTAGTCCATGTTCTGCTGTTATTCTGATGCCATGTAAACTTGATGCTACAGAGATATCCATGCATATTTTGAGATACTTCAGTAAGGGTGTTTTAAACATGTGGTTATTATCTATCGATTCATGCCCTTTGTTGCAATTATGGAGTAGTATAGCATGTCATTTTCGTGCTCTACTTTTGCTTCAAAATGTTTCCTGGCAGATTGTTCACATGTTATTCAATTTGGCCAAGCTTGTTGTAGTTTATCCTTGCATGCTATGGACTTGTTCTTGACTTGGTTTTGTTTCACAAATATGTCTTCTTACTGTTGGGTGCCTTGCCATGTCATTTATTGCTCTGTGGTGAGTGGTACAAGCTCACCAACATGCCTTCATAATTCTGTTTCTGCCATGTTTGAATCTGTATTATAACTTGCTATATTTACGTGGGTGCCATCATATTTTTTGATCGTTTTTGGCTTATGGTCAGTAAGGGACTTTTAATCTATGCAATTAGTAGATTCATGCCATGCCTTTGTTTGCCATGATAAGTTCATGTAACATGTTGTTTGATAGCTCTAAACATTGCATCGTGATGATATATTCTGCAAAGTCTGGAATTGTTATAACTTGCAATCTTACCATGTGTGTTTGAGTATGTTCTAGTGATTTCTGGAGATAGCTCAGTGTTCATGTTTTGTTATGCTCTACCTGTACATCATGCCCATGCCTTTTGTTTTCTTGTTGAGGTCCTATAGCTTGTTGTTTTGATGCTTGCAATATGCCTAGTTGCTGTTTTGGACAGCTTGTTTCATGTGTGTGTTGAACCGTTGCTCCGTTTTGAGTGTGCTCCATATGAAACTTGCTTAGAATTGCATGTAGTTTCATATTATCATGTTGCATCCATGTTTTGAGGTGTTTGCTTAATGTTTGGGTGCATTTTGCATCAATGCCATGTTTAACTTGTTTTGCTCATATCTTCTAGGCCGTAGCTCCGAACTAAATGAACTTTATATGTAACTTGACTAGAATCTTGTGTAGATCATCTTTGTGCATCTTAACTTGCTGTTTAACAACTTGAACATAAGGTTTATTCAGATCTGGACCAACTTCGAAATTTGCATATGAGGACTTACCGGAATTGTTATATGTTGTTCCCGGCCTCATTTAAACTTGACTTGATGTGTTGCTCTTGTTTGCATCATCTCTTGCCATGAGTAGCTTCATGTAGCCTTGTCATGCATCATGCTTGTTTGTGCATCATGTCATGTTTATGTGTGGTGTGTTTACTATGTTGTGTGCTTCTTTTCGATAGTTCCTGTTTCGTTGCGATCGTGAGGATTCGTTTGTCTATGCTTGGTTCGTCTTCGTGGCTTCATCTTCTTCATGGACTCGTTCTTCTTCCTTGCGGGATTTCAGGCAAGATGATCGCTACCCTGGATCTCACTACTATCATTGCTATGCTAGTTGCTTCGTTCTATCGCTATGTTGCGTTACCTATTTTTTGCTCATCAAGCCATCCCAAATTGCCATGAACCTCTAACCTTTGACACCTTTCCTATGCAAACCGTTGTTTGGCTATGTTACTACTTTGCTCAGCCCTCTTATAGCGTTGCTAGTTGCAGGTGAAGTTGAAGATTGCTCCATGGTGAACAGGATTTTGGTTGGGATATCACAATATCTCTTATATTATTAATGCATCTATATATTTGGTAAAGGGTGGAAGGTTCGGCCTTATACCTGGTGTTTTGTTCCACTCTTGCCGCCCTAGTTTCCGTGATACCGGTGTTATGTTCCCGGATTTTGCGTTCCTTACGCGGTCGGGTGATTTATGGGACCCCCTTGACAGTTCGCTTTGAATAAAACTCCTCCAGCAAGGCCCAACCTTGGTTTTACCATTTTCCTCACCACCACCTACTTTTCCCTTGGGAGTCGCTCTCTCGAGGGTCATCTTTATTATAGCCCCTCCCGGGCCAGTGCTTGTCTAAGTGTTGGTCCGAACCAGAGCCACTTGCAGCGCCACCTCGGGGAAACTTGAGGGTTGGTTTTAGTTATACGTAGTGTTCATCCGGTGTTCCCCTGAGAACAAGATATGTGCAGCTCCTATCGGGATTGTCGGCGCATCGGGCGGTCTTGCTGGTCTTGTTTTACCATTGTCGAAATATCTTGAAAACCGGGATTCCGAGTCTGATCGGGTCTTCCTGGGAGAAGGTCTATTCCTTCGTTGATCGTGAGAGCTTGTCATGGGCTAAGTTGGGACACCCCTGCATGGTATAATCTTTCGAAAGCCATGCCTGCAGTTATAGGCAGACGGGAATTTGTTAATGTCCGATTGTAGATAACTTGACACCATATCCGATTAAAACGCATCAACCACGTGTGTAGCCATGATGGTCTCTTCTCGGCGGAGTCCGGGAAGCGAACACGGTTTCTGTGTTATGTTTGACTTAAGTAGGAGTTCAGGATCACTTCTTGATCATTACTAGTTGACGACCGTTCCATTTGCTCTCTTCTCGCTCTTATTTGCGTATGTTAGCCACCATTTATGCTTAGTCGCTGCTGCAGCCTCACCACTTTGCCCGTTCCTTTCCTTTTAAGCTTTGCTAGTCTTGATACCCATGGTAATGGGATTGGTGAGTCCTCGTGGCTCACAGATTACTACAACAACAGTTGCAGGTATAGGTTATGCGATGATCATGACGCGAGAGCAATGCTTGCTTGCGTTGAGTTCTTCTTCTGCTTCTTCTTCGATCAGGGGATAGGTTCCAGGTCGGTAGCCTGGGCTAGCAGGGTGGATGTCGTTTGAGTTTCTGTTTGTGTTTCATCCGTAGTCGGATGATGCTCTTATGTATGATGATGTTGTATTCGTGTGGCATTGTATGCCTTATGTATTTATCCCCATCTATTATGAAATGTTGATGTAATGATATCCACCTTGCAAAAGCGTTTCAATATGCGGGTCTATCCTTTGGTGGGACCTTCGAGTTCCTTTTGGATAGGTTCGCATATTGGGCGTGACATTATAAGATAGAATATAAACTCTTAATTATGAAAACAGAAATATAATAACACTATTATTGCCTCTAGGACATATTTCCAACACCTTGATGGTGTGTTGTAAGTACTCAGGGGTTCAAGTAACTGCTTGTTAGTATCGTCACCTGGACAATTGGTCGAATAGGTGTTGGGTGGCTTCATGACAAGCTTGAGAATGTCCCATGGTACACTCTAAGGGCTTGGCGAGTCCCTTGAGGATGTTATGAGGGATAGGGAAGCATTGCATGGGGTCGGGGACACGGTCGTGGGGTCTTCACCTCTGTTGTTGTGGTTAGGCATCCTCGAACCAGTTGTGGGTGGGACCATGGAGAGCTCGAAGTCGGTCGATGACTCGAAGGTGAGTGTTGGGGTAGTCATGGGAGGCCCACAGGATCCACGAGCTCATAGAAGGAGGACTGCACACTCGTCGGAGCCATCAAAAACTCGTTCGCCATGGGCAGAGGCATGTTGTTGACCTGGAAGGCGTTGGTGAATGGGTAGAGGCCCAACGCCAAATAGGTAGCGGGCGCTTCAAGCACCTGGTTCGCGTCGCTTAGTGCAGTCAACAGAGGCATGCCGATGGCACTCATGGACGATGCGAGGCTTGATCCGCATAGAGTTGTGACAACCCAAACCCTAGGAAAGGGGATGGGCCGCACAGGCGGTAGGATCAAGATGAGGAGAGGAGAAAGAGGGAAGAGGTAGACGAAGTAGGTGAGAATGATTTCAGAGATATCTCATTCCCGCGTCTTTGTTCAACGCGATAGGGCTTAAGTAGAACACGCTAGTTCTTAGGCCACACGTGGCTCAACACAACCTAGGCCTACGTCCCACTTGCTCTCTCCTACTACTAGTCCACCGATACCTCTATATCAGGTGTGACAATTTCCCCCCTTGAGCGGTAGCGTCTTCTTCCTCCCATCACGGCGCCATGGGGTAGCGATGGCAAAGAACGCTGTAATCTTCCCAGGGGGCGGACTCCAGGGATAGCGGGGACCATTGGACGCGGACTTGGATGATGGTGTTGCTGCCTTTCTTGACCATGCAGCGGTCGAGGATGACAATCGGCTGGAGCAAAGCGCCGGTGAGGTCTGGCACGCGAGGAAGCTCGGAGAACACCGACGAGTAGTCAGGTGTATATAGCTTGAGCTGGGAGACATGGAAGACCGGATGAATGCGACTGTCCTCTAGTAGCATGAGCTTGTATGCCATGGCACCAATGCGCTGCACAATGTTGAACGGGCCGAAGAACTTGTATGCGACCTTGGGGATGGGGTAGTTGGCCACCGTTGACTGCACGTATGGCTAAAGCTTCAGTAGGACCTACTCGCCACCATAAATGTGCGCTCTATTATGTTCTTATCGTCCTTTTGCTTGAACATGTTTTGTGCACGCACGAGTTGAGCATGCAGTCTGTTGTTGTTGGTTGCCCAATCCAGATCATCTCCCCCTTCTATTGGTAGCTCGGCTGTAATGGAGAGCAGTCCTCCCAGATTTGGTTCGTGGCCATAGAGGGCTTGGAACGGTGATGTGTCCAGAGAAGAATGATGAGTGGTGTTATACCATAATTCCGTCATCGCCAGCCACTTGCGCCATTGCTTGGGTGTATCGTGGACTGCACATCGCAAGTACATCTCCAAGCATTGGTTGAGACACTCGCTTTGATCATCTGTTTGTGGGTGGTACGTTGTTGAGTAGCTAAGCTTGGTGCCGGCGGCATCCAGAAGTGCATGCCACATGTTGCTGGTGAAGATAGGATCCCGATCAGAAACGATTGAGTGAGGCATGTCGTGCAACTTGATCATGTTGTCCCAGAAGCGCGTGGGTGACGGTGGCCACCGTGAAGGGGTGGCGAAGCGGCACGAAGTGCGCACACTTGGTGAAGCGGTCGACGATGACCATGATGACTTGTTAGCTCTATGATGCTGGCAGGCCTTCCATGAAATCCATCGTGAGATCGTGCCAGGGATCCTTGGGCATAGGTAGCGTCTGCAGCAAGCCGGGGGTCTTCAGGTGCTTGTGCTTCGCATGATGACAGACGTCACAGTGGTGGACGAAGTCGTCCATGGATTTTTTGAGGCCGTGCTAGGAAAATTGCTTCTTCACCCTTTTGTAGGTGCAGTGACTCCAGAATGGCAACCCACAATGTTGGCGTGGAGTACGCTAATTACCTTGGTTTGGAGGGCGGTGTTTGCTCCGATCCATAGCTTGTCATGGAAACGAATGAATCCCTGACGGAGCTCATAGCCTTGCTCGTCAGGACTACAGATGGTGAGTCGTTGAAGCAGGTCTTGAGCCTCAGCATCGGTCTCGTAGGAATTGGCTACCTCCTATAGCCATTGGGTTGGCAGGTTGATAGAGCGTCGAGGGCGAGCAGGTGTCCAACACGAGAGAGCGCGTATGCTGCACCATTGTCGATGCCGTGTTGGTTCTTGAATGAGAATTGCAGTCCCGCCAACTTGGACATGGCCTTGCACTGAAGCTCCGTGTCTAGTGGCTATTCGCCAGGGCTGCACAAGCTCTTGTGGTCCATGATGATGACGAAGGGAGCACGCTGGAGGTAGGCGCGCCACTTGTCGATTGCCATGATCACGACGAGGAACTCCTTCTCGTAGATGGAGAGCCACTGATTGCTAACCCCCAACGCCTTGCTAAGGTACGCGATCGGGTGGCCGTCTTGAACCAGTACTGCTCTAACTCCCGTGTGGCACGCATCCGTCTCGATAGTGAAGGGGTGTGAGCAATCTAGCAGGGCCAACACCGGCATGTTTGCCATGGCTTTCTTGAGCAGGTCGAAGGCGGCTTGAGCTTGCACGGACTAGACAAAGCCCTTCTTGGTGAGGAGCTGGGTGAGGGGCTTGGCGATGATGTCGTAGTAAGGAACGAATTGCCGGTAATATCCGGTGAGGCTGAGAAAGCCACGCAACTCGGTGGCGTTGGTAGGAGTTGGCTAGTTGTAGGATCGAAAGTATGTCTAGAGGGGGGGTGATTAGACTACTTATCCAAATAAAAAACTTGCCTTTTCCCAATTTTAGTTCTTGGCAGATTTTAGCAACTTAGCACAAGTCAAGCAATCAACCTACACATGCAATTCTAAGAGTATAGCAGCGGAATGTAAAACAATTGCATACGAAGGTAAAGGGGAGGAGTTTGAGAAGGCAAACGCAATTGGAGACACGGATGTTTTTATCGTGGTTCCGATAGGTGGTGCTATCGTACATCCACGTTGATGGAGACTTCAACCCATGAAGGGTAACGGCTGCGCGAGTCCACGGAGGGCTCCACCCACGAAGGGTTCACGAAGAAGCAACCTTGTCTATCCCACCATGGCCGTCGCCCACAAAGGACTTGCCTCGCTAGGGTAGATCTTCACGAAGTAGGCGATCTCCTTGCCCTTACAAACTCCTTGGTTCAACTCCACAATCTTGTCGGAGGCTCCCAAGTGACACCTAGCCAATCTAGGAGACACCACTCTCCAAGAAGTAACAAATGGTGTGTTGATGATGAACTCCTTGCTCTTGTGCTTCAAATGATAGTCTCCCCAACACTCAACTCTCTCTCACATGATTTGGATTTGGTGGAAAGAAGTTTTGAGTGGAAAGCAACTTCGGGAAGGCTAGAGATCAAGATTCCTATGGTAGGAATGGAATGTCTTGACCTCAACACAAGTGTAGGTGGTTCTCTCTTAGAAAATGTATGTTGGAAGTGTAGGCATGTTCTGATGGCTCTCTCCATGAATGAAGAGTGGGTGGAGGGGTATATATAGCCTCCACACAAAATCTAACCATTACACACAATTTACAAATCTCGGTGGGACCGAATCGTGAAACTTGGTCGGACCGATTTAGCAAATAATGTGATCGTTAGGATCTTCGGTGGGACCGACATGTCAACTCGGTGGGACCGATGTGGTTAGGGTTAGGGCATAACATAATCTCGGTGAGACCGATTACACAAACTCGGTGGGACCGATTTTGGTAATAAGCTAACCAGAGAGTTGGTCAGGCAAACTCGGTGGGACAGATTCGCTCATCTCGGTTAGACCGAAACGTTACGAAAGGGAAATAGAGAGTTTGCATTGCAATCTCGGTGGGACCGATCGCTCATCTCAGTTTGACCGAAATGTTATGAAGGGAAACAAAGAGATTACAATCCCATCTCGGTGAGACCGAGATCCCTATCGGTGATACTGACTTGATTAGGGTTTGTGACAGTGGCTATGACATTTGAACTCGGTGGCACCGGATAGAAAGAATCTGTGGGGCCGAGTTTGACTTTTGGTTTGGGTCATATGTGGATGTGAGAAAGTAGATGAGGGCTTTGGAGCATATCACTAAGCATTTTGAGCAAGAACCTCATTAAGCAACACCTCATCCCTCCTTGATAGTATTGGATTTTCCTATAGACTCAATGTGATATTGGATCACTAAGATAGAAAATGTAGAGTCTTGTGCTTTGAGCTTGAGCCAATCCTTGTGTCCTTAGCATTTTGAGGGATCCACTTTTCTCATCCATGTCATGCCAATCATTGAGCTTTCCTGAAATATTTATCTTGAAATAGCATTAGCTCAATGAGCTATATGTTATTAGGAATTACCAAAACCACCCAGGGATAGTTGCACTTTCACCAGTCGTGCATTGCACTGGGTTTGCTGTCATCTGCAGCCACACCTTCCTTGGAAATAACATAGCCCAAATACTCAATGTGAGGTTTGGCGAAGGAACATTTAGACTTCTTGGCGTACAGTTGATTTTTGCACAGAATGGCAAACACCGTGCGAAGATGCTTGACGTGTTCCTGCAACGACTCTCTGAAGACCAAGATGTCATCCATAAATGAAATGACGACATTACCATTTTCATCCTTGAAGATATAGTTCATCATGCATTGGAACATTAGTGGTCCGTTGGTGACTCCAAAAGGCATGACACAGAACAGGAAATGCCCATGAAGGATTTTGAAACCGTTTTCTCCTCGTCACCTTCATGCATACGAATCTGATGGTAACTGGTGTGAAAATCGATCTTGGAGAAGAATGCTGCTCTGGCAAGTTCATCGAGGAGTTCGTCAATGACTGGAAGGGGAATTTTTTTCTTGATAGTGACTATGTTCAAGCATTTGTAATCGATGCAGAATCGCCATGTTCCGTCCTTCTTCTTCACGAGCAAGACGGGGGCTGCAAACGGGCTCATGCTGTGGGTGATCAACCCAGTGCGCAACATCTCTACAACTTGGCGCTCAATTTCGTCCTTTTGTAATGGAGACTAGCGGTAAGGGTGATAGTTGACCGATGTTGTTCCTGGCTCGAGTGTGATTGCGTGATCATACTGCCGGTGTGGGGGTAGCTCTGTAGGCTCAGCAAAAACATCCCGAAAATCTGCCAGCATGCGTTGAATGACAGGAGGAATTGGTTTCTCTGCTAGGTGTGGTGATTGGGTCTGAATTTCCAGCAATGCAGCGCCCAAATCTCGTTTGCTTCTTCCATCTGCCAGAGGGACGTGGCGTCCAGTGCAGTGATTGTTGGTTGTTCATCCGAACAGACACATGTCAAGTGTACCGCAACGCCCTCCCGATCGAATTGCGTCTTCTTCTGCCAATCACACTGAATTGGGTTGTGGTGGGCGAGCCAATCCACTCCTAGTATAGCGTCATACACCCCCAAGTCAAGTGTGCGCTTATTTGTGCGGAACTCTTGTTCTTGTGTCTTCCATTGCAGTTGGGACACAAGCTTGATGCAGTGTAGTTGATGTCCATTAGCGACACAAACCGTCAATGGTTGAATATCAGTGGTGACAGCCCCCATGCGAGCCGTGAACAAAGAGTTGACGAAGCTACTGGTGCTCCCCGAGTCCACCAAGAGTAACAGGTCAGATTGCCAACTGTAGCTCGCAGGTGGATTGTCTCGACTGCTTCTGTTCCTTCCATGACATGGGCTGATAGAAGATAACATGCTAGATCTTTAGTCATTGGTGCATCCAGTAGCTCCAGTACTCGGGCTGCATCATCCAAGAGCACTTCACCATAATCACCAACCTCGATGGTGAGGAGCCGAGTAGAGCGCTTGCACTGATTCTGGTGGGAGTACTTCTCCCCGCAACAGAAATAGAGCCTGTCCTGACGCCTGTAATCGCGTAACTGATGCTCTCTGGCGAAATCATCGGTGGCTGGATTGGGTGCGGCATTTGGGCGCGGTGCGGGCGCTGCAGGCAGGGGAGGTGGGGGTGGTGGTGGTCGACCGGTTTGTGGTGCTGTATAAGGCATAGGAGTTGGCCTGCTTGGGGGTACATGGTGCGGACGGGCACACTGATGTTCCAGTTCTTCTTCCTAAATTTAGGCAAAAATTGTTGCTCTTGTGATACTTGTCGATGCTTGGATGTGCACGGCTACATGCAGTTCATCCTTGAGGCCCAACAAAAATTTTGTGACGAAGAACTTGGGACTGAGTGTTGCATCCAAGGCAAGAAAATTGTACATATAAACCTTGAATTGCTGTCGGTACTCCACCACACTGCCTGCCTGTCACATCTGCAGAAGGTTGTGCATCATGGACCCAAATTCCTCTGGTCCGAACTCCTCTTTGTGTGCTCTTCTGAACATCTCCCAGTTTAGAACTGGATTTAATTGGTGGAACACGCGGAACCACAACGCGGTGTGTCCCTTCCACATAGATTGTTGTCGTGGCTACCCAACTATGTTGTGGCATTCGGTACAGCTTGAAATACGCCACATAACGATTCAGCCAGACACGCGGACACTCGCCGTCGAAGTGGGGAAAATTGTGTTTCGGTGGCTTTGTGAAGGAATCCTCTCGAGGTTGTTGCTGGTGATGGTGGTCGGTTTGCCACTGGTGTTGCTCGGGGCAATTGAGGAGCGATGGCCCGTCGTTCGCCAGCCGCGCAAACTGCTGATTTCCGGCCAACACTTGTGGAATAGGCAGCGCGCTCGTGGGAGGTGCGGTATTTGGGGATGGTGGAGGTGGAGGGGGCACGTGCTGCTGGGGCCCTTCCTTGGTCACCAGCATGTGGGGCACTGTCGCAGACGGGTTGTGGATGGACGAACTTGGGGAAGGAGATGTCGAGGCTGAGGTTGAGGTAACCTTGCAGACGTCATCCACATCGGCCTGGGTGAGGCCGATCTGCTTCGAGAGACTCTTTAATTTGTGGGATACATGGCTGTGGAAAGCGGCCTGCACCTCTGCGCGCTTCCCCGCCTCCGCCTTCTCCTCGTCGAAGTGCTCAAGCAGATTCTCCATGAGGGCTGCGAGGTTGGACGTCTGGTTCTCCATGGCGGCCATGACGTCCTGCTCCAGGCAAATTGAAACCCGCACAGGATTTTGTGCAAATTCACTGAAGCGAATCCGCACCTTATGGAGTGGATGTTACCAATTTACCAAGAGGATGTGGGGTGGCGGTGCAGATCAGTAGCGGAGGAGAAAATTTTGTGGCCTCTGATACCAAAAGAGACGACCCAAACCCTATGAAAGGGGATCGACCGCACAGGAGGAAGGATCGGGATGAGCAGAGGAGCAAGAGGGAAGAGGTAGACGAAGTAGGTGAGAATGATTTCCGAGATATCTCATTTCATGTCTCTCTGTTCAGCTCGATAGGGGTTAAGTACAACACACTAGTTCTTAGGCCACACACGGCCCAACACAACCCAGGCCTACGACCCACTTGCTCTCTCCTACTACTTCTCCACTGATAGCTCTGTATCATGTGTGACAAGAGCATAGGTAGTGGTCGGCGTAGAAGTGTTTGTTTTTGTTGCCGCACGTAGGAAGATCGCGCCCCAACTGGTGCTGGACATGGTGCTCCATGTAGACGCAACCGATGGTGATTAAACCAATGATGTTGTTGCAGGGGCACGCAACCAGATGTGTAGAGACAAGGAACCCCATGCTGAGGATGTACACAAGTTGCCAACGGTTCTCGATCGGGCCGTTGTAGTCACAGTGTTGGCCATGATCTCCCTGGCATGCTCAACATTGTCGCGGCCAGGGACTCGACAACATTGTCATTTAAAGTCAATGATGTTGGAGCAGACATCCTGCTTGAGAGCTTCAAGATGAGAATAGATCATTCTGTCGATCTGGACACGTAGGTGCTCATTATCTCCTCGAGTTGGTGTTGGAACCACGACTCCATCAAAGATTGATTGACAAATTCGGGTGAAATTTGTGACCGTGGTGGTGGGGAAAACTTGTGGAGGATGAGGATCTAATGGCTCTAATACCAAATGTGAAGTTCTCTCTACTAACTTTGCTCAATCACCATGAATTTAGTTACAAGATCTCGATTTATAGAAAGAAACTCAGAGGAAGGTGGGGAATGAGGAGGAAGATGACCAGTAACCCACATATGCAAGGCCGTTGGTCGAAGCCGCCTTCAGTCCAGTTCTAAGCCAAGTTGCGCATAGCAGCCTCCCTAGGGTACACTATTTCTCGCTTTAAGCGAGCAAAGGGGCAGTCTCGCATCGAGAAGAGCCCAGATGGGCTGTCCCACGCGCGAGCGATGCTACAACCTATTTTTCTTTTTTTAATGTTTTCTGGTTTCATTTTTTATTTTATTTTGTATTTACTTTAAAATATATTACAAAAACTCAACCAAAAACATTTGGAAAATGTTGGATAAGTAGTTGAAAATGTTTGAAAAAGCACTTGAGAAATGTTATCAAGCATTAAAAAAATGTTGAACAAGTATTTGAAACAATGTTGAACAAGTATTTAAAAAATGTCAATGTAGCATTCAGAGAAATGTTGAACAAGTATTTGAAAATTGTTGATCGAGCATTCATAAAATGTTGAACAAGTATTTGGAAAATGTTGAACAAGTATTTGAAAAATATTAATCAAATATTTAAAAAAATGTTGAACAAGTATTTGAATAAATGTTGAACAAGTATTTGGAAAATGTTAATCAAGCGTTCAAAAAATGTTGAATAAGGATTTAAAATAATGTTAATCAAGCATACAAAGAATGTTGAACAAGTATTTAATTTTTTGTTGAACAAGTACTTGAAAAATGTTGATCATGTATATAAAATATTGAATAAGTGGTTTAAAAATGTTGAACAAATATTTGAAAAAATGTAGATCATGTATATAAGAATGTAGATGAAAAACAAAAGGAAACAAAGGAAAGCCAATGAAATCCAAACAAAAAATAGAGAAGAAAAAAGAAACCAAACAAAAAATGGAGAAGAAAATAAAAAGCGAAGGAACAAAATGAAAAAATGAGAAAAAGGAAACAAAAGAAAATGAAAAAGGGTTAAAAAAACAAGAAAAAAAATCAAAGAAAAAAGAAGGAAAAATATTTAAAACCCGATTCTTTCCCTTTTAATAGGTGACGCCTTACTTGCTCTACGTGAACTTGAGCTTAGCGCGGTGGTTAGTGATGTCGCCAGTCAACCGTGAGATCATTGGATCGATTCCTTGTGCGCGCATTGATTTTTAACTGGAGGCCCACAAGTCCCAGGCCATTGACATTTTGTTACTCTGTCATGTTTACTCTTATATTTTACTCAATGTAGTTTACTCTTATATTTTACTCAAGGTGTGTACTACCCCAACTCTTCAATCTTGGAAGCAACTTTAGGAGGACATCCAAGTCAGATTTCGAGAGCTGTAATAGAAGGAAGGGACACCCTTAAACATGGCCTGATTCGACGCATAGGCAATGGGGAGACCACAAATATATTGAACGACCCATGCCTGCCACGGGAGGAGATGATGAGGTCGTATGTCTGCAGAAGCGCTAATCCACCGATGCTAGTGGCAGACCTAATCGATCAAACCTCAACAAAGTGGAACCGGCAGCTAGTCAAAGAAGTATTCCTCACAATTTTGGCAATTCCCCTCTGTACACGCAATTTGCAAGACTTCTGGTGTTGGAACCATGAACGCACTGACGGTATTTCGGTAAAGTCAGCATACAAGATGTTGATTGATACACGGCAAAGGAGAGATGCTTGGCTAGAGAGTTCTCCTGGTTCGTCAAGTACAGCGCACGAGGAAGGTTCATGAAAGAGTATGTGGAAAACACAAGTCCCGACAAAAGTATGAATGTTCTTGTGGCAGCTCGAGAAACACTCTATACCTACTGAAGATGTTTGAGCCCACTGGCACATGACTTACAATGGGTACTACGGTTTGTGTGGATCGCCTGACTCATGGAGGCACTCCCTTGTGAGCTGCACCACCTCCAGATGCATACGGGAGCTAGTTGATGACAACTTGGCTCATAAGCTAATATCCATCCCCGGAATCTAAGGCCAAGCAATGGCTGTTCACTCTCATGGAATCGTTGTCGCATGATCAGTTTGTGCTTCTTTCGGTCACCTTATGGGCGATTTGGGCAGCTCGATGCAAGGCCATTCATGAAGGTATCTTTCAGACTGCACAAGGCACATTTTCTTTTATCAAGAATTACATTAGGGAGCTAGACCAAATAAGAGGGACCAAGCCGCCACATACTAGGCATGTACAACAGCAACCCAAAGCCCCTCCAACTAGATACGCCAAGATCCATGTCGACGCGGGGGTAAGAAAAGGGAGAGGTGGAGCAGCAACGGTAGTTTGCCATGATGGCAATGGTCAGTACCTGGGCAGCTCATCACTTGTAAAAGGAGTTGAAGATGCAACCACTCTGGAGGCCATTGCATGATGAGAAGGGATTGCTCTAGCAACGGATCTTAATGTCCAGAATTTCATCATAGCATCGAACTTGAAGCAGGCGGTCTCTCATATAGCCAGATGTAGCAAAAGCATATATGGCGCAATAATTAGTGAGATCAATCTTCATGTTTCTCAACTTCATTGTAAGATTACTTTTGAAGGTCATGCTGCTAATTATGAAGCACATTGTCTAGCCAAGTTTAGTCTTTTACTAGGTCCGGGGGCACGTTTGGTTGGGCCAACCCATGACCTAAGATGTATCCCACCATATATGGATTTTGATGAATAAAACTTGGTTCACCCCTAAAAAACATATACAAGTATATCGCCTATCCTATTGTTCTGTTGTTGGAAATATGCCCTAGAGGCAATAATAAAAGGATTATTATTATATTTCCTTGTTCATGATAATTGTCTTTTTTTCATGCTATAATTGTATTATCCGGAAATCGTAATACACGTGTGAATACATAGACCACAATACGTCCCTAGTAAGCCTGTAGTTGACTAGCTCGTTGGTCAACAGATAGTCATGGTTTCCTGACTATGGACATTAGATGTCGTTGACAACGGGATCACATCATTAGGAGAATGATGTGATGGACAAGACCCAATCCTAAGCATAGCACAAGATCGTGTAGTTCATTTTGCTAGAGCTTTTCCAAATGTCAAGTGTCTCTTCCTTAGACCATAAGATCGTGTAACTCCCGGATGCCGTAGGAGTGCTTTGGGTGTACCAAACGTCACAACGTAACTAGGTGACTATAAAGGTGCACTACAGGTATCTCCGAAAGTGTCTGTTGGGTTGACACGGATCGAGACTGGGATTTGTCACTCCGTATGACGGAGAGGTATCACTGGGCCCACTCGGTAGTGCATCATCATAATGAGCTCAAAGTGACCAAGTGTCTGGTCACGGGATCATGCATTATGGTACGAGTAAAGTGACTTGCCGGTAACGAGACTGAACGAGGTACTAGGATACCGATGATCGAATCCCGGGCAAGTAACATACCGTCTGACAAAGGGAATAGTACATAGAGTTGATTGAATCCTCGACATCGTGGTTCATCCGATGACATCATCGAGGAGCATGTGGGAGCCAACATGGGTATCCAGATCCCGTTGTTGGTTATTAACCGGAGAGCCTTCTCGGTCATGTCTGCATGTCTCCCGAACCCGTAGGGTCTACACACTTAAGGTTCGGTGACGCTAGGGTTATTAGGAAGACTTGTATGTGATTACCGAATATTGTTCGGAGTCCCGGATGAGATCCCGGACGTCATGAGGAGTTCCTAAATGGTCCGGAGGTGAAGATTTATATATGGGAAGTTGTCATACGGACACCGGAAAGTTTCGGGGGCATATCGGTATTGTACCGGGGCCACCGGAGGGGTTCCGGGGGTCCACCGGGAGGGGACACCCCTCTCGGAGGGCCTCATGGGCCGCAAGGGGCAGGGAACCAGCCCCTGGTGGGCTAGGCGCCCCCCCTTGGGCCCATGCGCCTAGGGTTGGGGGGGACCCTAGTGGGGGCGCCCCCTTGCTTGGGGGGCAAGCCCCCCTCCCTGGCCGCCGCCCCCCCTGCTCTAGATCTCATCTAGAGGGGACCGACCCCCTTCCCCCTTCCCCTATAAATAGAGGGGAGAGGGGAGGGCTGAACACCTGATCCAAGGCGCAGCCCCTCCCCTCCCCAACAGCTCTCCTCCTCCGTTAAGCGCTTGGCGAAGCCCTGTCGGAGTACTGCCTCTCCACCAACACCACGCCGTCGTGCTACTGCTGGAGCCTTCTTCCTCAACCTCTCCTTCCCCCTTGCTGGATCAAGAAGGGGGAGACGTCATCCGCTCCGTACGTGTGTTGAATGCGGAGGTGCTGTCCGTTCGGCACTTGGTCATCGGTGATTTGAATCCCGGCGAGTACGACTCCATCATCACCGTTCTCTTGAACGCTTCCGCACGCGATCTACAAAGTGGTATGTAGATGCAATCTCTCTCCCATGACTCGTTGCTTAGATGAACTCATAGATGGATCTTGGTGAAACCGTAGGAAATTTTTTAATTTTCTGCAACGTTCTCCAATAGTGGTATCATGAGCTAGGTCTATGCGTAGTTCTCTATTGCACGAGTAGAACACAATTTTGTTATGGGCGTAGATCTTGTCAACTTGCTTGCCACTACTAGTCTTTTCTTGCTTCAGCGGTATTGTGGGATGAAGCGGCCCGGACCAACCTTACACGTACGCTTACGTGAGACAGGTTCCACCGACTGACATGCAGTAGTTGCATAAGGTGGCTAGCGGGTGTCTGTCTCTCCCACTTTAGTTGGAGCGGATTTGACGAAAAGGGTCCTTATGAAGGGTAAATAGAAGTTGACAAAATCACGTTATGGTTATTCGTAGGTAAGAAAACGTTCTTGCTAGAACCCAATTGCAGCCACGTAAAAGATGCAACAACAATTAGAGGACGTCTAACTTGTTTTTGCAGCAATTGTCATGTGATGTGATATGGCCAGAAGTTGTGATGAATGATGAATGATATATTGTGATGTATGAGATCATGTTCTTGTAATAGGAATCACGACTTGCATGTCGATGAGTATGACAACCGGTAGGAGCCATAGGAGGTGTCTTTATTTTTGTATGACCTGCGAGTCATTGAAGAACGCCATGTAAATTACTTTACTTTATTGCTAAACGCGTTAGCCATAGAAGTAGAAGTAGTCGTTGGCGTGACAACTTCATGAAGACACGATGATGGAGATCATGATGATGGAGATCATGATGATGGAGATCATGGTGTCATGCTGGTGACGAAGATGATCATGGAGCCCCAAAGATGAAGATCGAAGGAGCTATATGATATTGGCCATATCATGTCACTACTTTATATAATTGCATGTGATGTTTATTATGTTTATGCATCTTGTTTACTTAGAACGACGGTAGTAAATAAGATGATCCCTTATAACAATTTCAAGAAAGTGTTCCCCCTAACTGTGCACCGTTGCTAAAGTTCGTCGTTTCGAAGCACCACGTGATGATTGGGTGTGATAGATCCTTATGTTCACATACAACTGGTGTAAGACAGTTTTACACATGCAGAAACACTTAGGGTTAACTTGACGAGCCTAGCATGTACAGACATGGCCTCGGAACACAAGAGACCGAAAGTCGAACATGAGTCGTATGGAAGATATGATCAACATGGAGATGTTCACCGATGATGACTAGTCCGTCTCACGTGATGATCGGACACGGCCTAGTCGACTCGGATCGTGTAACACTTAGATGACTAGAGGGATGTCAATCTGAGTGGGAGTTCATTAAATAATTTGATTAGATGAACTTAATTATCATGAACTTAGTCTAAAACCTTTGCAAAATATGTCTTGTAGATCAAATGGCCAACGCTCACGTCAACATGAACTTCAACGCGTTCCTAGAGAAAACCAAGCTGAAAGATGATGGCAGCAACTATTCGGACTGGGTCCGGAACCCGAGGATCATCCTCATAGCAGCCAAGAAAGATTATGTCCTAGATGCACCGCTAGGTGAAGCACCCATCCCAGAGAGCCAAGACGTTATGAACACTTGGCAATCACGTGCTAATGATTACTCCCTCGTTCAGTGCGGCATGCTTTACAGCTTAGAACCGGGGCTCCAAAAGCGTTTTGAGAAACACGGAGCATATGAGATGTTTGAGGAGCTGAAAATGGTTTTCCAGGCTCATGCCCGGGTCGAGAGATATGAAGTCTCCGACAAGTTCTATAGTTGTAAGATGGAGGAAAACAGTTCTGTCAGTGAGCACATACTCAAAATGTCTGGGTTGCACAACCGCCTGTCCCAGCTGGAGATCAACCTCCTGGACGAGGCGGTCATTGACAAAATCCTTCAGTCACTCCCACCAAGCTACAACAACTTTGTGCTGAACTACAATATGCAGGGGATGGTGAAGACCATTCCTGAAGTATTTTCAATGCTAAAATCAGGAGAGGTTGAAATCAAGAAAGAACATCAAGTGTTGATGGTCAATAAGACCACTAAGTTCAAGAAGGGCAAGGGTAAGAAGAACTTCAAGAAGGACGGCAAAAATGTTGCCGCGCCCGGTAAGCCAGTTGCCGGGAAGAAGTCAAAGAATGGACCCAAGCCTGAGACTGAGTGCTTTTATTGCAAAGGGAAGGGTCACTAGAAGCGGAACTGCCCCAAATACTTAGCGGACAAGAAGGCCGGTAACACTAAAGGTATATTTGATATACATGTAATTGATGTGTACCTTACCAGTACTCGTAGTAACTCCTGGGTATTTGATACTGGTGCCGTTGCTCATATTTGTAACTCACAGCAGGAGCTGCGGAATAAGCGGAGACTGGTGAAGGACGAGGTGACGATGCGCGTCGGGAATGGTTCCAAGGTCGATGTGATCGCCGTCGGCACGCTACCTCTACATTTACCCACGGGATTAGTTATGAACCTCAATAATTGTTATTTAGTGCCAAGTTTGAGCATGAACATTGTATCTGGATCTCGTTTAATATGAGATGGCTACTCATTTAAATCCGAGAATAATGGTTGTTCTATTTATATGAGAGATATGTTTTATGGTCATGCCCCGATGGTCAATGGTTTATTCTTAATGAATCTCGAACGTAATGTTACACATATTCATAGTGTCAATACCAAAAGATGTAAAGTTGATAACGATAGTCCCACATACTTGTGGCACTGCTGCCTTGGTCACATTGGTGTCAAGCGCATGAAGAAGCTCCATGCTGATGGACTTTTAGAGTCTCTCGATTATGAATCATTTGACACATGCGAACCATGCCTCATGGGCAAAATGACCAAGACCCCGTTCTCCAGAACAATGGAGCGAGCAACCAGCTTATTGGAAATCATACATACTGATGTGTGTGGTCCAATGAGCATTGAGGCTCGCGGAGGATATCGTTATGTTCTCACTCTCACTGATGACTTGAGTAGATATGGGTATGTCTACTTGATGAAACACAAGTCTGAGACCTTTGAAAAGTTCAAGGAATTTCAGAATGAAGTAGAGAATCAACATGACCGAAAGATAAAATTCTTACGATCAGATCATGGAGGAGAATATTTAAGTCACGAATTTGGTACACACTTAAGAAAATGTGGAATCATTTCACAACTCACGCCGCCTAGAACACCTCAGCGTAATGGTGTGTCCGAACGTTGTAATCGCAATCTATTGGATATGGTGCGATCTATGATGTCTCTTACCGATTTACCGCTATCATTTTGGGGATACGCTCAAGAGACAGCTACATTCACTTTAAATAGGGCACTGTCGAAATCCGTTGAGATGACATCGTATGAATTATGGTTTGGGAAGAAACCTAAGCTGTCGTTTCTAAAAGTTTGGGGATGCGATGCTTATGTCAAGAAACTTCAACCTGAAAAGCTCGAACCCAAGTCGGAAAAATGCGTATTCATAGGATACCCTAAGGAAACCATTGGGTATACCTTCTACCTTAGATCCGAAGGCAAGATCTTTGTTGCCAAGAACGGATCCTTTCTGGAAAAAGAGTTTCTGTCGAAAGGAGTAAGTGGGAGGAAAGTAGAACTCGATGAAGTACTACCTCTTGAACCGGAAAGTAGTGCAGCTCAGGAAAATGTTCCTGTGGTGCCTACACCGACTGGAGAGGAAATTAATGATGATGATCAAGGTGCTTCGGATCAAGTTGCTACTGAACTTCGTAGGTCCACAAGGACACGTTCCACACCAGAGTGGTATGGCAACCCTGTCCTGGAAATCATGTTGTTAGACAACGGTGAACCTTCGAACTATGAAGAAGCGATGGCGGGCCCAGATTCCAACAAATGGCTAGAAGCCATGCAATCCGAGATAGAATCCATGTATGAAAACAAAGTATGAACTTTGACTGATTTGCCCGATGATCAGCGAGCGATAGAAAACAAATGGATCTTTAAGAAGAAGACGGACGCGGATGGTAATGTCACCATCTATAAAGCTCGACTTGTCGCTAAGGGTTATCGGCAAGTTCAAGGGATTGACTACGATGAGACTTTCTCTCCCGTAGTGAAGCTTAAGTCCGTCTGAATCATGTTAGCAATTGCCGCATACTATGATTATGAGATATGGCAGATGGACGTCAAAACGGCATTCCTTAACGGTTATCTTAAGGAAGAGCTGTATATGATGCAGCCGGAAGGTTTTGTCGATCCTAAGAATGCTAACAAAGTATTCAAGCTCCAGCGATCCATTTATGGGCTGGTGCAAGCATCTCGGAGTTGGAACATTCGCTTTGATGAGATGATCAAAGCGTTTGGGTTTATGCAGACTTATGGAGAAGCCTACGTTTACAAGAAAGTGAGTGGGAGCTCTGTAGCATTTCTCATATTATATGTAGATGACATACTTTTGATGGGAAATGATATAGAATTCTTGGACAGCATTAAGGCCTACTTGAATAAGTGTTTTTCAATGAAGGACCTTGGAGAAGCTGCATATATATTAGGCATCAAGATCTATAGGGATAGATCAAGACGCCTCATAGGTCTTTCACAAAGCACATACCTTGATAAGATTTTGAAGAAGTTCAAAATGGATCAGTCCAAGAAAGGGTTCTTGCCTGTATTGCAAGGTGTAAAATTGAGCACGACTCAATGTCCGACCATGGCAAAAGATAAAGAAGAGATGAGTGTCATCCCCTATGCCTCAGCCATAGGATCTATTATGTATGCCATGCTGTGTACCATACCTGATGTAAACCTTGCCATAAGTTTGGTGGGAAGGTACCAAAGTAATCCCAGCAAGGAACACTAGACAGTGGTCAAGAATATCCTGAAGTACCTGAAAAGGACAAAGGACATGTTTCTCATTTATGGAGGTGACGAAGAGCTCGTCGTAAAGGGTTACGTCGATGCTAGCTTCGACACAGATCTGGATGACTCGAAGTCACAAACCGGATACGTGTATAAGTTGAATGGTGGGGCAGTAAGCTGGTGCAGCTGCAAGTAGAGCGTCGTGACAGGATCTACATGCGAAGCGGAGTACATGGCAGCCTCGGAGGCAGCGCATGAAGCGATTTGGGTGAAGGAGTTCATAACCGACCTAGGAGTCATACCCAATGCGTCGGGGCCGATCAAACTCTTCTGTGACAACACTGGAGCTATTGCCCTTGCCAAGGAGCCCAGGTTTCACAAGAAGACCAGGCACATCAAGCGTCGTTTCAACTCCATCCGTGAAAATGTTCAAGATGGAGACATAGAAATTTGCAAAGTGTATACGGATCTGAATGTCGCAGATCCGTTGACTAAACCTCTTCCGCGAGCAAAAAATGATCAACACCAGAACTCTATGGGTGTTCGATTCATCACAATGTAACTAGATTATTCACTCTAATGCAAGTGGAAGACTGTTGGAAATATGCCCTAGAGCCAATAATAAAATGATTATTATTATATTTCCTTGTTCATGATAATTGTCTTTTTTCATGCTATAATTGTATTATCCGGAAATTGTAATACACGTGTGAATACATAGACCACAATACGTCCCTAGTAAGCCTCTAGTTGACTAGCTCGTTGGTCAACAGATAGTCATGGTTTCCTGACTATGGACATTAGATGTCATTGACAATGGGATCACATCATTAGGAGAATGATGTGATGGACAAGACCCAATCCTAAGCATAGCACAAGATCGTGTAGTTCGTTTTGCTAGAGCTTTTCCAAATGTCAAGTGTCTCTTCCTTAGACCATGAGATCGTGTAACTCCCGGATGCCGTAGGAGTGCTTTGGGTGTACCAAACATCACAACGTAACTGGGTGACTATAAAGGTGCACTACAGGTATCTCCGAAAGTGTCTGTTGGGTTGACACGGATCGAGACTGGGATTTGTCACTCCGTATGATGGAGAGGTATCACTGGGCCCACTCGGTAGTGCATCATCATAATGAGCTCAAAGTGACCAAGTGTCTGGTCACGGGATCATGCATTACGGTACGAGTAAAGTGACTTGCCGGTAACGAGACTGAACGAGGTATTGGGATACCGACGATTGAATCTCGGGCAAGTAACATACCGTCTGACAAAGGGAATAGTACACGGGGTTGATTGAATCCTCGACATCGTGGTTCATCCGATGACATCATCGAGGAGCATGTGGGAGCCAACATGGGTATCCAGATCCCGCTGTTGGTTATTAACCGGAGAGCCATCTCGGTCATGTCTGCATGTCTCCCGAACCCGTAGGGTCTACACACTTAAGGTTTGGTGACGCTAGGGTTATTAGGATGACTTGTATGTGATTACCGAATGTTGTTCGGAGTCCCGGATGAGATCCCGGACGTCACGAGGAGTTCCGGAATGGTCCGGAGGTGAAGATTTATATATGGGAAGTTGTCATACGGACACGGGAAAGTTTCGGGGGCATATCTGTATTGTACCGGGGCCACCGGAGGGGTTCTGGGGGTCCACCGGGAGGGGCCACCCCTCTTAGAGGGCCTCATGGGACGCAAGGGGTAGGGAACCAGCCCCTAGTGGGCTGGGCACCCCCCCCTTGGGCCCATGCGCCTAGGGTTGGGGGGGAACCCTAGTGGGGGCGCCCCCCTTGCTTGGGGGGCAAGCCCCCCTCCCTGGCCGCCCCCCCCTCTAGATCTCATCTAGAGGGGGCCGGCCCCCTTCCCCCTTCCCCTATAAATAGAGGGGCGAGGGGAGGGCTGAACACATGATCCAAGGCGCAGCCCGTCCCCTCCCCCACACCTCTCCTCCTCCGTTAAGCGCTTGGCGAAGCCCTGTCTGAGTACTGCCTCTCCACCAACACCACGCCATCGTGCTGCTGCTGGAGCCTTCTTCCTCAACCTCTCCTTCCCCCTTGCTGGATCAAGAAGGAGGAGACGTTATCCGCTCCGTATGTGTGTTGAACGCGGAGGTGCTGTCCGTTCGGCACTTGGTCATCGGTGATTTGAATCACGGCGAGTACGACTCCATCATCACCGTTCTCTTGAACGCTTCCGCACACGATCTACAAAGTGGTATGTAGATGCAATCTCTCTCCCATGACTCGTTGCTTAGATGAACTCATAGATGGATCTTGGTGAAACTGTAGGAAAATTTTTAATTTTCTGCAACGTTCTCCAACATCTGTTGCTGGCCGTTGATACCCAGTTGTTGATTTCGATCTTGTTGGAGACCATCCTTTGTTTCTGGCAGTATAAAAGCAGAAAATGTGTCTGAAAGTAATGTTTTTATTTTTTGTTTTGATAGTAAACACTTGAAAATGCTATGATGTTGAGATAATGGTTTGGAGGTGTGCCTTGGGTGCTGACATAATGAGACTATCCTCCGACTAAAATTCTATGTTGACTTTTATTTGTATGAAAAACTATAGGATGCTCAAAATGAGCATCGAAGAAGCCTTAACTAAAGTGAAAATGATGGATCAATGAGAAGAAGAATTGCGAAGATTTGCAACCTCTGCATCGCCCATCTTGGCGACATGGGGAAACCTCACTGGCACTACCTCCTCGCACAACCTCCCCTCTCTCTGGTATCTCTTCTACCTGTGGAGCTCGCCGACGAAGAATGGGCAAGCTCCAGGGAGGGTGGCAGCGAGGCATCTCACTAGATGCCTATCCTCCTAGATCTTGGCCCTCGGGGGTATGATGGACAGAGCTCTTCGCGCCGTGGGGGCTGCTCCAGGGATGACGTGGGTGTGCCTGCAAATGGTTGTGCAGTGGTGGAGCGCTTTCCGTCAGCGCGATGCAACAGGTGTCGTAGCAGCATGCCCGACCTGGGTCCTGCAGGCTGGCGACCGAAGGTCGGCGTTCCAGGGCGTTCTTGTCGCGGGTTTGCGCTTCACAGCAGTCGCCACATCTGCCGAGGTGACTGGGTCCTCCGGTTGTCTCCTCCTCGCCGAGAAAATATGGAACCTGCGCGGCGACTGTTAACGTCCTTGTGGATGGTCTGGTGGTTGGATTTGATGTCGGGCTGCTGCGTCTTGGCTTCATCCATGGTCGACCACGG
The DNA here is from genome assembly GCF_018294505.1 of Triticum aestivum. Taxonomy (NCBI): domain Eukaryota; kingdom Viridiplantae; phylum Streptophyta; class Magnoliopsida; order Poales; family Poaceae; genus Triticum; species Triticum aestivum. The sequence goes on from NC_057801.1 coordinate 671,844,602, forward strand.
CATGGTTGCCCTGATTCAAATCTGGACGGTTTGGTAGTGGTGATCCTGATTCGATCGCCCGGGTGATGGTGGCTGAAGAGACTTCCTGCGACTCCATGGCTGTGGTGGTCGTTCATGTCTCCTGATCCGGTCGTTAACTTTCGGCAATGAGATGCAAACTATGGACGACGACTCGACGTAGAGGGATCGTTATGCAGTGGCGGCGGTCGCACATCGCATGTAGTTGTTGGGATCATGAAAAAGTGGTGCAGATAGTACATGAGTAACTTCGATGGTGGTTCTACTCGAGCATTTGGTCTTGAATTCCTCGGTGAAAGCCTTGGTCTGAGCCGAGTTGGTTATACCTATCGATGATAAAAAAATCGACATTACCTTGTTAAATGATTGCTCGGATATGGTCGGATTAATTCTTGAGGGTGAAATCCTAGATCCTGGCTTTAGTGGTAATTGGATCCGGTGACGACGACGCTTCAATGTCGCTCCCATCTTGAAAGCGTTGCTGATGTAGAACCTCGTCGTTCGCATGGTGTCACTAGATGATTGGTGCATGTATGATCATTGTTGCAGCGATTGCGGATCCGATCGCCTCTATTTTGTTCCTCGTGTACAGAGAGCTTTGGTCTTATATAACTTTGCGATATTTTTTTCACAAGTACGCGAATCTTGCTTATCTTTTTCATGGATAGAAGGAAACAAAATGTATAGATAAAAAGATACAACACATGACACAGACAGAAACCGGGATGAGCAAGACCAACGGAGCAGAGAGAAAAAAGATGCTGAGCCCGAACAATAGAAAAACTACAGCTAAGCCCACTAAGCCTAGAACAAAAGGGGCCGGACGAACCAGCATGACATCGATCATCTCCAAAGCCATCCCCGGGGCGCCGCCATCCGATACGAAGAACCGGACCAAAGGTTTGCTAGTCATGGGCGTGTTTTTTTACATGTGTCGGTATTGACTTTATGCATCCTATCTATGTGAGACCGGTTACGTGCTCATCAAGTTTGTATCGTCTCGATGCTTCATTTTAACTCAACAAAATCCATCCTTTTATATATTAAAACAACAACTGCGAAGATTATTCAAGAGGCAAGGACGCCGTACGACCGAAGAGAAAGCAAGAGCATGGGACGACTGGAAGGATGAAATCCCACGTGGCACAGGCAACAAGATAATCACTATCTGCTGCTAAGTTGTGTGTTGTCAAAAAAAAACCTAAAATCTATAAAGTGCATACTTACTATTTAGTCGTCCCGAGCGGCCGGCTCCTGGCCATGATTTCTCACGCATACGTGGTTCAGGCTCACCTGGTCGGAAGCACATGGTAGGTTTGGGAATATAATTAGGAAGGAAACCAGTACGTGATGTTCATTCTTTCTCTCTCCACATGTGCTTGATTTAACTAGCTTTCAAAAAAATTAAAAAGCCATAACTCTCAAACCGCGCATCGAAATTCAGATCCGTTTCCATCGTTGAAATCCTCGCGTGGAGATCTTTGAAACTAGATCCCGCATGGGTATGTTCCGATGAATTTTTTTTATGCCAACTTCGGTGCAATATGGTGCACTAAAGTACTGCATTGTACAACTTTAATACTACATGGTGCAACTTTTTTTAAATCAGCTGACTTATAATTTAGTCTAGTTGTACACACATTGATGTTTTAGTTGTCTTATAATGCAGTCTAGTTGCACACATATTGATATTTAGTTGTCAGAAGGACTAGTTGAACACACACATGCTCAGTTAGCTTGAAATTTAGTCTAGTTGCACATATATTGATGTTTAGTTGGCAGGACATTAGTTGCACACACATATGCGTAATTCACGCGGCAATGTAGTCTAGTTACACACACATTGATATTTAGTTGACAGGACTAGTTACACACATATATGCTCAGTTGGCGCGGCAATGTAGTCTAGTTGCACACACATTAATGTTTAGTTGGCAGGACTATTGGCACACACATATGCTCAGTTGGCACGGAAATGCAGTCTAGTTGCGCACACATTGATGTTTAGTTGACAGAAAGACTATTGGCACACACATATGCTCAGTAGGCGCGACATATAGTCTACTTGCACACATGTTGATGTTTAGTTGGCAGGTAAACTAGTTTGTCGAAACATACCCATGCGGGATCTAGTTTTAAAGAGCATGTCGCGAAGATTCTAACGGTGAAAACAGATCGCAATTTCGATGTGCGGATTAAAAGTTGTGCCTTTTTAAAATTCTGAAATCACAGATAAATGCATAGGAGAACAAAGTCCATGCACCAAAAGATATGGTTGTGTTGCTATCTAATGCGTCGCCGGGAAATGATTAGATGAGAAAGATTTTCTGATTAGGAAAAGGGACAAAAAAATTTCTTAAATAACTGGCCGCTTGCTAACCATACTGGGCGGCTGGGCGTGGGCTAGACGCGTCAAAAAAAATGCTGCTAAGTTGCGAGCTATTGACACATTAGTGAAGACACCACGTGATAACGATGTTCATGTATATTACTGTATGGTAACACTTCTGTTATTTCCCTTCGCATGTTTGCTGATCAAGTTATCATGCCTGACATTAATAGTACAATATTTTATAAAAATGTTGCGCAAGTCGTCCTTATTTATATAGCATCTGCCATCATGAACCCACTAGTTCTGATCTGCGGTTGCCGGCGTCAACGCCAACCCCGATCCTCTGAACTTGCTATCGGTGATCTCATCGATCCTTCTAGCCATCTCCGGCGTCAGGTGGTTCTTCCAGTCGCCAACGACGCCGCGCCGGAAGAATATGTTGTTCGCCACTGAAGACTCGGTCATGTCCGTCTTCCCGGAGCGGTTCACCTCCAGTCCCGCCAGGCTCTCCATGGCGCATGCCTCCACGATCTCCCTGTCTACCCTGGCTTCCCGCTCCTCTGACGTGAACGGGCGCCCGAGAAACGCAGCGAGCCGCTTCAGCTGGCCGAGGGTGTCGGCGGCGAGCTCCTCGTAGGTCAGGAATAGAACCTGCTCCGGCCTCTCCACATGCCAGCGCCAGTAGCCCAGCACGTGCTCCCAGAAAGGCCCGAACAGGGAGACGCCGTCGCAGAACTGCTGGAGCGCCTCACCGAGGTCCCACGGCGACGGCGCGAACCGGTTCCAGAAGTGCCAGAGCGACACGAAGCAGTCCTTGGGGTCCCGGCACAGGTACACCACCTTGCAGCCGGAGGCGGCCACGGACTCCGGCAGCGACCGGGACGGGATGTGCGTCATCAGGAGCCGCGGCGCAGGGAGGGAGCTCAGGTCTGGGATCCGGCCGTTGCTGAAAACCTGGACCTCGAGGAAAGGGATGAGCTGGTGGGGGCTGTGGGCTGCGAGCGCCGCGATCGCTGGCCCGTCCGCGGTGCGGCGGAGGGTCGCAAACAGGAGCGCCTTGAGCCAGGTGGTGCCGGACTTCGGAAAGGTGGAGAGGAAGACGTCGGTGTCGCACGCCTTGAGGTGCCGCTTGATGACCATGGCGTTCACGACGGCCGGCGTGAACGCGTACCAGCCGTCTGGGTGGTGGGTGTACGGGCGGCCGATGCCGCTAGGCGCCGTCGGGTAGGTGGACACGACCTCTAGTAGCTGGTCGTAGATTTCTTTGTGGGACGCTGCCTTGTCGTCGGCTTTGGGTGCAGAGGAGGAGGATTGTGGAGAGGACGCCATGAAATTTGATAGATGTCTCTTGGTTCGTGAAGGCCCGTTTGTACAGCGCTCTACTTTCTGCAACGAGAATGCCCAGATGTTTCCCTCTCTGTCCCTCTCAACTTTTTCTTTTTTTCAAATTGGCCCTCTCAACTTCGATAGGCGGAACTCCTTCTACCGTGTTGGGATGCCTCATCGTCCAACCACCTCCTTCTAGCATTCAGATGATCAGGCCGCCGGAGCCTCACGACACACTTATGGAGCTTCGGGCGAGGAGCCAGTTCAGGCGTGCCGAGCGGCGTGGGTTTGATACTCTGGTAATTATCACGGCATGGGCCTTGTGGAAGCAGAGAAACGCCCGGGTGTTTAACAGGCCGTCGCAATTCAAGAACCCTACGCAATTATTGTGCCAAATCGCGAAGGAGGTGCAGAATCTTAGGACCGCAGGGATAGAAGTAGGAGGTCTATAACAATTTGTGAGAGAGTAGCCTAGTTTTTGTTTGGTTGGGGTCGGCTGGCTTGAATGTTCGCATTATACGCTAGCTTCTTGCAATTAAACTTTCCGCCTTTTATAAAAAAATAAGATACACCTTTGGCGTACTCTTGAAAAAAAACGTTTTCCACCATTATTCCCATTCGTGCCAACTATCAAAACTAATCTAAGGCAGTATACAGGACTTTTGAGTATACTATAATCTAAGGTTACATGACTTAGCACGAATACCTTGCTGGTAAGAGCAACTCTAGCAGACCCAGCAAAATCCTGACCCGCAAAACGCGTTTGCAGTTCGACGTAAAATTTGTTTTCGGGTCGAGAACGAGCGCGGCGATCGGAAACCGTAGAGGAAACTGTATAATTTAGAAAAACAGATTCGTGGGAGAAATTGCACCATAGTAGTTCATCATCACATACTACATATATTAGTTCATCACATGATCAAACACTACAAACATTAGTTCATACTACATACTACATCAGTAGTAGTACTAGAGGTGGTGGGGATCTCATGGCGGCAAGCTCGCGGCCACGGACGACGCCGTGGAGGAGCTCAATCCTCCTCCCAGAGCTGCCGAGGTCGATGTACTTCTCCCTCTGCTCCTCGCGGATGCGCCGCCACTCGTCGTCCTTCTCCTTGGCGGCGAGGTTGGCCGCGACCGCCTGCTTGAACACGAGGCCTTCAAGCTCCATGTGGTGGCGCTAGCGCTCCGCCTCCTCGCGCAAGCTCTGCTCGGCAATGGCGGCCGTGACGAAGTCCTCCGGGCCGATGACTCCGCGGTTGCCGAGCTCCTCGGGCTCTTGCTAGACGGGGACTTCCTCCGGCTCCTCCGACCACTCCCTTTTCACGGGGAGAAGGCCCGTGCTGGAAGAGGAGAAGCTCCCGGCATAAGAAGAAGATCTCGCCGCCATGGACGAGCCCGCGGCCGAGGATGGCGTACGCCCGTGCCGACGGTCGTATTTGTCCGTCTCCCGGACACAGAAGCTCGGCGGCGGCGAAAGGCCGCGGTTGGTCCACTTCCTCGCCCCGCGCTTCCGCGCGCCGTCCAATCGGATGCGCCTCTCGCGCTCGGGGTCGCCGCCGCCGCCGGATCTGCTCCCGGAGCCGCGTTCGGAGCTCCACATGCGACCCCACATGACATATGGAGGCGGAAGGGGCTCGCCGGTGGCGAGAAATGTGCGGTGGGGAGTGGGGAATTACGCGAGGAGGCAGCGGCAGGGGGATAGGGTATCGACCCATAAACGTGTCATGAACCCGTAGATATACTGGTCAAGGTGGGCGGTTTGGGGCCGCGGTAAATATTTTTACGAGCTGAGCGAATATACGGGCTCTGTTCTGCCCAGAAAATCGGGCTGAGCCCGTATACTCGCTCGAATTTTGTGGGTCAGGGCCTTTTGCGGGGTTTGCTAGAGTTGCTCTTAGTAGGGGTGCAAGGCGGCGTCCCGCAAAAGCTGGCCAACATGCTAAACTAGCACAACATAATCCGAAAATCCAACTCGGTGCCCAGACTCATCTGCTCCCGATCAGAAAAAAAATCAAAACAAATGCTAGAAAAATTCAAAAAAAAATCCAATTTTTTGTGTGGTAGTTAATTTGATGCGTGAGGTCCGCTCCAAATTTCAATTCATTTGGACATCTGAGAAGCTCTCGGCAAAAAAAAAAACAAATTGGCTCAAAACAGTAATGAACACTAAACTTTTTTACAGACCCTGATTTTTGTCTTTTTTACCGAGAGCTACTCAAACATTCAAATGAGATGAAATTTGCAGTGGACCTCACGCATCAAATTATCTACCACATATATATTTTTTGGATTTTTTAGTATAATCCAGCTAGAACTGAGTTTCTGCTTTTTTGTATACGGGGACGGGTTCGGACGCCGCTCTACACCCCTGCTGCCAAGAGACCTCTTCTAAAAACAATAAATTTGACCTATTGCATCCACCTCAATTATTATGCTGCGAGATTCCACTGGTAAAGCAGTCTACAAGATTTTTTAGTATACTAAATGTCATCGTGTTCTCGGTGGTGGTTTCGTGAGGTAGCACGAATACCTTTCTGGCAAGTAGGGATGGAACACCAACGTGCTAAGCTAGAACAGTATAATCCAGCTAGGGAGTTTCTCCTTTTTGTATACCCAGCTGGACAGGTTTGGGAGAACTCTTCTAAAAACTATAAAGTTATTGTGATAAATTTGACCTATTGCATCCACCTCAATTATTATGCAGCGAGATTCCAGCATACATGTACACCAATCATGTTACACCAATCATTGTATTCCTTCTTTTTTTTGGAGAGTTAATCGTATCCCTTTTTGCATTTCTAATTGCGTACTTCTTATTTTTCCTTGAAGTTTACAACAGTCGTGTATACACATTCTTTTTTTCTGGAACGAAAACGCTAGAGGCGTCCGACTTTAAATTAATAAAGCCACTTGGCAGCATTCATACAAGGTTCAAAAAGGAACGGAAGGAAGCGAGGATAAACAGTTACGCACGAACATCATCGCACACACAAGGTTCAGAAGCACGCATGCTTAAACATATCAAACATGGTGCCAAACCAGCCAGTTGAGGCCTTGCCAACAAAAGGCTTTCCCAAAAGCATCTCATCCGTGCATTGATTCTTGCCTTGCAATCGTCCGAGTCGTCTTGATACCGTCATGGCCTCCATCATGCGCTCAGCATCGCGCTCCTTCCCCAGCGGTATCCACGTCTGTAAAAATAGGTGGTATTTGAAGATCACATCAGCGGGATGGTTAGGAAATTTCTTTTCATTCGTAATTTTGTTACGAGTCGTCCACAGAGCCCACAATAGCGCCCTTACGCAACGCCAAGCTATTCTAGATGTCACATCCCTAGCTTCTGGTGCTGCCTAGTGTTTGCATCTTGTTGTATCATGTTTAAATTTTATTTAAGTTGAATTGGGGATGACAGAACCCCCAGCACCCCCCTTAAACCAACTAGGGTTTACTAAAATCATTTTCAATGAACCCAAAATGCCCTACTAAAATGTTTATCATCTTTGCCTTGGTCTAGAACCTCTGACAAAAATGGTGCACACTTTTCTAGGACAACAGAAGGTCACTGGATTAAATCATTAGTTAATTGCATTTGGGCATTTAAATGCTAGTAAATATTTTAAATGTCCAAATAATCCCAAACCAAAATGTTCCATGTTGGATATATTCTAAACATTGGGCATGCATAGTTTGGTGATTTTTGAAAGTGCCTAGATATTTTTAGTAATGCCACAAACTTATAGAACAAAGAAAAATAGAAATAAAAGAGAGAGAGACAGAAGGACCTACCTGGGCCACTTACCTGGCCAGCCCAGCCCACTGGCCCGGTGCCAGTCATCGCCTACCTCTGGTAGTAGGCAGAGGAGGCGCACCGCGACGCCGCCGAGCTCGCCACGCCACCTCCCTGCCTACCTGGCTGCCTCCTCCTCCCCCTGGACGTCTTCTGCAGCGCCACGCCACCCCCTCGGACCCCTCTCACTCTCCCCCGTCCTCACCCTCTTCCCTGGATCTCTCCCTCACTCACCCGAACGTAGCCGTCGCCACCGACGAGCTCCCCCACGGCCACAGCCATCTCCGAGCCCCTCCGACGCGACCCCGAGCTCCGCCGTGACGCCCCCTTCCACCGAGCCGCGCCCCGCCGGAAGCCCTGCAGCGTCGTCCACGGCATCGTCTTCAACCTCTGGCTGTCGGCAAACTCTTCGGGGATTCGCGAGCTCCAGTCCCTCCCCGGCCTCGCCGTTGCCTCTACCGGATTCGCCGTGAGCCCCTGCCTCTTTCCCCTCTCTCCCCATGCTCGTCTGTGCCTTCTAGCCACCATGACCACCGGAGCTGAAGCTCACCGCCGGCCAGCCATGTCGCCGCCGTGGCCACCTTCACCTAGAGCCGCAACGGAGCGCGTCACCGTGCTCAGGGCACTCCCAGGGGCACGTAGCACACACCAGCGCCTCCCCTAGTGCCCTGCATCGCCTAACCCACCGTTGGCCGAACTCCGACCGCCGCCACGAGCTCGCTTCCGATAAGCTCGGTCCACCCCAGCTGCTCCCGCTTGCCCCGTTAGATGCGCCTCGTCGCACTGCACCCGGAGAGCCTCTCCGCCGCCCATTTGGACGCCCATGGGCGATTTCCGAGCCGCGCCGCCGTCTCGGGCCTCGCCAGCGTCGAGTCGCCGGTGGGTTTGACCTTGTTTGACTCGTTTGACCTGGGGTTTGACCCCCCCAGGGTCACTGACGTGCGGACCCGTCTCTGTTAACCTTTAGTTAGATTTAGGTTAGTGCTAATTAACCCTGAAAGTTAGTTTAGACACTAACCAGTGGGCCCAGGCCCTAATTAACCTAGGTTAGTGCTAACGTAACACTAACTAACCCTGTTAGTTAGCTGTTACACTGATGTGTGGACCCCACCGGTCAGGTTTGACTTGGACCAGCCCCGTTGACCACTGACGTCACCCTGACGCACTGCTGACGCAATAACTCATTTTCTGGAAATATTCTTTTACAGGAAATTCCATAAAATAACCAAAACTTCTAAAATTCATAGAAATTCAACCATAACTCCAAATTAAATAAAATTATATATGAAAAATTATCAGAAAAATCCAATCTATCCATTTGTACTAGTTTCATGCATGTTAGAGCAACCTAACCTTGCTGTTTAGATGAAACAAGTAAATGCACTTATATGAGTTCATATTTTGGGTTTGCATTTGAATCCTTGATTCAAATGAACTCAAACCACCCTGCTTATAGTTGCATTAGCCCAACACACTCATTTTGCCATGTCATGATCATGCATCATATTGTGCATTGCATTGATTGTGTTTCCTTCTGTGTTGCCGGTATTTGTCCCCTCTCGATAGACGTGATACCGATGATGAGATCGATGACACCGATGAAGAACTATACTATCTTCAGAAGTGCCAGGCAAGCAAAACCCCCTTGTTCATTCCGATAAAATCCCACTCTCTCGCTCCTGCTCTATTTTACTATTAGGACAACGACGATACAACTGTTACTTGCTGTGGTAGTTGACCCCCTTTATCCTCTGCATGACCTGTCATTGCCACAGTAAATAGATGAAACCCACTAGCATGAGTAGGAGTTGTTTGAGCCTTGATGTGCCTACTCATTCATGCTTGTTGTCATGCCTGCTACTGCTTAGAGTTGAGTCAGGTCTGATTCATCAGGGATGAATTGGAATGTGGTGTACATGTCCTACTGTGTGTGGTCTAAGAGTGTGAACACGATTTGGTAAAGGTAGCGGTGAGAGGCCATGTAGGAGTACATGGTGGGTTGTCTCATTGCAGCCGTCCTCAGGAACTGATTTCTATGTTTGTGATCCATGAACAGTTACTACCACACATTGGGCTCCGGGCGCTCCAAGCTCTCACGGCTTATTAATCAACTTGATCTTTGTCCAGGAGTTGCAACTAGTTTCTGGTGTTTGTAGGTAGTGTTAGTAGTCTACAAAGTGGCACCCGGTACAGGTGGGCTTGGGACAGACTAGGCACAGTGGCGCGGTGTACCAAGTGGCACCCGAATGGTGGACTTGGGAACCCTGCACACATCGTTTGGGGCCGTGAGCGACACCCCGGCCGGATCTCCTTGCGGATGGAACCCGAATAGGCGATAAACCTGGACGAGAGACTTGTGTGGTTAGTCAGGTCGTGGCCGACACCCTCGTTGGGCTTCCGCTTGAAGGTTGCCGAGTACATGTCGTGTAAACGGCGGTAAGTGGTGAGAGCGTGTGTGAAGAAGTACACCCCTGCAGGGTTAACATTATCTATTCGAATAGCCGTGTCCGCGGTAAAGGACTTCTGGGTTGCCTGTACAGTTCATAGACAAGTGAAAGTGGATACTCTAAAATACGCAAGATAAGCGTGAGTGCTATGGATGGCGTTCTCATAGGGAGACAGGAGCGGATCCATAGTGGTGTATTGATATGGTGAATATGTGGACTCGTGTGCGCCACCTCAAAAGAGTTACTTGCAGTCGTAGTTTAGGATAGCCACCGAGTCAAAGCTGGCTTGCTGCAGTTAAACCCCACCATCCCCTTTGTTGATAATGATGCATATGTAGTTAGATCTGACGTAAGTCTTGCTGGGTACATTTGTACTCATGTTGCTTAATTTATGTTTTTGCAGAGAGACTTCAGTCTTGCTAGTAGTACCGCGTGGACTTCGACGTTTAGCTTGTTACCTCAGCTACGATCTTGTGCCCTCGGCAGGATCTGGTAGATAGTCAGGCTTCTCAGCCTTTTTCATTTGTAGATGTCTATACTCAGACATGTTAAGCTTCCGCTTGTGCTTTGACTTGTATGCTCTGATTGTTGGGTCATGAGACCCATGATTGTAATATCTCACTCCTCGGAGCCTATTGAATAAATACTTGAGTCGTAGAGTCATGTTGTGATGCCATGTTGTATATGCACATATCGAGCATATTGTGTGTATGTTATTGAAATGCTTGGTATGTGTAGGATCTGACTATCTAGTTGTTTATCCTTAGTAGCCTCTCTTACCGGGAAATGTCTCCTAGTGTTTCCACTAAGCCATGGTAGCTTGCTACTGCTCCGGAACACTTAGGCTGGCCGGCATGTGTCCTTCTTCGTTCCTGTGTCTGTCCCCTCAGGGAAATGTCACGCGATGAATTCCAGAGTCATGTTAGCCCGCTACAGCCCGGTTCACCGGAGTCCTTCTAGCCCAGTGCTACAGCCTGGATTCACTCGCTGATGACCGACACGTTCGTTGTTGGGTCATGTATGCCTGTCCCTGTAAGTTAGTGCCACTTTGGATTCACGACTAGCCATGTCAGCCCGGGTTCTAGTCATATGGATGCTAGCGACACTATCTTATACGTGAGCCAAAATGAGCAAACGGTCCCGGGCCAGGTAAGGTGGCACCCGTGGGAATACCGTGCGTGAGGCCGCAAAGTGATATGATGTGTTACATGCTAGATCGGTGTGACTTAGGATCAGGGTCCTGACAGCTTTGGTATCAGAGCTTGACTGCCTGTAGGATTACCAAGCCAAACTGGTCGAAGTTGAGTCTAGAAATTCTTTAGTTATATAAGGGAATTGATTGTGGGATGGAACGTAAGGCTCTTTTTACTCCTTTACCTTGTGCCCTTCTGATCTGGGTCATCTTATCTTTCCTACGGGGTTAAGGAACTAGGCTTTCTCTTCTTTCTATCAGGATCACGTGTTGCTAATCCATAGGCTTATAGGATTGTTGGATTCAAGCCTTAGTTCAGTTCCTATTATTTCCGTGTACTCATAGTCGATCTCAGAACCTTGATATTATGATGATTGAGTGGTTATGCCACCATTTTGGTAGCATGTCTCAAATCTTTTCGAGCAATTATAGCCATTATGCTGTCCGAGTCATCCCAGGTTTCTAAACAGTCTGATGTATTTGAAAATCCCTTCCTCCCGTTCCTGATGTCCTTTGGCCAGATTAACCACACCAACTAGTGTGTTGAGGTACTTCATTGCCTCGGTATATATGTTGGAGCTAGTATTATGACCCTAGGTGTCTTAGAGTACCACCTAGTACGCTAGCCATGATTTGTGTTCCCAGTGTGATGATTCTGGCCTTTATTCTCGAAAGCATCCCGTGATGCAATTTAGTTAGTAGGTATTCTACTCCTGGGTTTTTGAACCCGAGATTCACCCTACCTACTTTTTGTTGGTAGTATTTGCTAGTTCCTTTAGGTTATTAGTTACCTTTGCATTAGTCCTCGAGGTCCGTGGTATTTCCTTCTTCCAAATACTATGAACCGTTTATGGCAGAAGTTCTTTGAACCAAAAGATCACAACAAGAGTGCTCTTGATGAGTTCTCCATTCTATATTGTGACTCTGCCAGCTCTACCTTTCTGCATGGGTTATCCGGAAGAAATATGTTGAACTTCGTTCGACATGCTAAACCATGAATCCACAACTCAGAAAATCGTGTGTTCCTTTGTGTTATCCCCCTTTAGTTGTCTTCTGACCCTCGTCTATCAATTGACAGTGAAGAGTATGTGTGCATTCGTTCATCGATGCCTATTACTCTTGTGGTCCATCAAGCCATTCTATTCCAGAGTGACTAGGAGAAACAAACTCCGGTACCCTTTTCCATTTCCAGGATTGGGTCAAAGCAGTTGTGTTCCGCAGATCAAGTTGCACTCTAGCTTCTGGTCTATTCTACCTTGAGGTATTACCATCTTTACATCAGGAATATCATTGGAATTGCACACCCTCTTATGAATTCTTGTTGCAGTGATACTTCTCGCCATCATTATTCATTTCTCGGCTTTCATGTTGTTGCAACCGGAATGCCGACGGGTGAACTATGATGTGTGAAATCAATACCCCTAGCAACTAGTTGCTTGGTAGTAAATGGACAATATTCTCATTCTTAGCATGTTGGTTATTGAATCATCATTCTAAGATAGATTGTGCTACCTAGTCCTTATTTCCTGGTGCACTCTTTGATTGATGAGTTAGGATTTTGTCAAATCCTCGCTCGTTTGATCATATCGTCTTGCCCTAAAAAGCAAGATTATTCTCAAGCTTAGTGACATATCGGTGGTTCGTGATTTTCCGTATATCTTCTCGGAAGTATCACCGGGTCGTCACCCGACCGCTATGTTGAGCTCGTGATCAAGTTGGTTTCTTGTAAACCAACCTTCTCCAAGAATCTGTGCAGGATACCCCTGAGCTAGTTGGTTAAGCTAAACAATAACTTGGAGAGTTGGAAGATAAAAGCTTGTCTAACCTAGTTCATTTCCAAAGGGATATCTTGTGTTTGTGTGTTTGTTGTAGAAAGATGATTTCTTCATCGATTGGTCCTCGTGATCAGTTGTTGAACCTATTATCTTATCAAAACTTTGATTTGGGTGTGGACTATCCTCAAATCAAGTCAGAACCAACGATATTCGCAATGTTGTCTTACTCGTGGTTGATCCCTCGAGCATACACCATTATATCTTTTGGGTCTGACCAATGCTATCACTTGTTCACATAATTATGGAATTCCATTTACATGGAAATCTCGATGACTTGTTGTTGAGCCCATCAGCAGCATTTTGTCTCCTCTATGATTCGTGCTGAACATCCAGCTAGTGTTGGAAACTTCTATATGCATTATCTTCATGCTCCGTTCATGAAGCATGTGTTGGATGAAAGAAGTGACTTCCTCTGATTCACGTGCATTTGGTGCAAGTTGCTGCCGTGAGTTCGAGAAAGTTTGTTTTTGTTTCCTCTGGAATCGTCCCAAGTCAGTCATGCATGTGCAAAGTATACTATGGTTTGGTAGATTAATTACCTCCACTCCATGTGTATTCCGTAGCACACCAAGCCACTGATTGATTTGTTCAAGGATGAGAAGTTCAAATGCTATTCCCGAAGGGCCCAGAAGGACGTGCACATGACTTCGTTATTTCAATGATGGTTCCCCACCCGAACTCGGTAGTGTTTTACCATAAGACTACTACGTGGTCATGCTTGTCTTGGACGGCGTGTCCACAGGTTTGTAGCAGAACCAGCTCATGTTTTGGAGCTTGCTATCGTAGTTTATTTCCTGAGAATCTCACAACGTCATCTCGTCGATTTGTGTTGCAAACTTTCTTTTCAGACATGCTGTCTGAATTATCCTGTTACCAACCAGATCTGAATGTCAGGCAGATATGATGGATGGAACTTCTTACAGGAACTATGATATAGGTTCCAGTGAAGTGGACGCACCTAGCTGGAATTACTATCATTGTAGTATCTTGATTAAGCCGTTTGGTCACTACCCATAAGGATTTCATAGGATTTACTCCCAAGTTGTTCCTTATGGATTTTTGTGCTTCCGAAGTCCGACCTTTACTTGATGGCCATGTTGATGTTTTAAGCATTGACCATGGTACCTAGTACATCAAGGAGAACATTAGAAGCGGAGTGCTAAATGTCTCTCGGTCGATCATCCAGATTTTGTTTCCTTGGCATTGCTAGGGTGAAATATGAGAAAGTGTTGTCTTCCTTTCCATCTGCATCCTCCATCGTTATTCATCATGGTAGTATGTAGTTGTATTAACATTCTTTTCATATATGTTGGTAGAACTATGATGATTATGGAATCGCTCGAGTTCTTGAGAGCACGCGCAAGCAAAATCATTCCTTGTGTTGTTTTCAACAAGGTAATCCACATCATCCATTCTAATTCGGGTATGCCATTCTACCGAACCCCTCCAAACGATCGCTTGAGAATTGCCTTAGGCTGGTATAAAGAGTTTCAATGATCTATGAATCAAAGGTAATTCTTTTTGCCACTTAAGGGGATATTTCTACAAGTCACCTTCCCTAAGGTGCCCCGTTATGGTATCATGGCAACTCAACTCCTCGCTACGTTGACAACCGTTCACCACCCTCTTAAGTGTGGAATTGGTTTCTACCTAGTGAACCTTTGTCATCTGTCTCACTCCATCCCTTCAGATGTATGCTTCGTGTCTCAGCTCGGGAGATGTTGCTATGTCTCATTCCATGAGTTGATCCTAAGTTGTTCGACCTTAGATAAGATCGATCCTTCTAGAGTCTTTCTTTCCCTCTCATTGTCATGTTAGTTGGAGTTCTCAGAGCAAGAGGACGAGACAAAGATGGTGATCGAATTAATGCCCTTATGAAGTGCCACATGGATCGTGAAGATTGTGTTAGTTTGCGTCCCCCTTCATCTTACCCTACGCTTGAATCTCGGGATGACATTTTTGCTTAGTGGGGTGAGTTGTCACATCCCTAGCTTCTGGTGCTGCCTAGTGTTTGCATCTTGTTGCATCATGTTTAAATTTTATTTAAGTTGAATTGGGGATGACAAAACCCCCAGCACCCCCCCTTAAACCAACTAGGGTTTACTAAAATCATTTTCAAAGAACCCAAAATGCCCTACTAAAATGTTCATCATCTTTGCCTTGGTCTAGAACCTCTGACAAAAATGGTGCACACTTTTCTAGGACAACAGAGGGTCACTGGATTAAATCATTAGTTAATTGCATTTGGGCATTTAAATGCTAGTAAATATTTTAAATGTCCAAATAATCCCAAACCAAAATGTTCCATGTTGGATATATTCTAAACATTGGGCATGCACAGTTTGGTGATTTTTGAAAGTGCCTAGATATTTTTAGTAATGCCACAAACTTACAGAACAAAGAAAAATAGAAATAAAAGAGAGAGAGAGAGAGAGAAGGACCTACCTGGGCCACTTACCTGGCCAGCCCAGCCCACTGGCCCGGTGCCAGTCATCGCCTACCTCTGCCAGTAGGTAGAGGAGGGACACCGCGACGGCGCCGAGCCCGCCACGCCACCTCCCTGCCTGCCTGGCTGCCTCCTCCTCCCCCTGGACGTCTTCCGCAGCACCACGCCACCCCCTCGGACCCCTCTCACTCTCCCCCGTCCTCACCCTCTTCCCTGGATCTCTCCCTCACTCACCCGAACGTAGCCGTCGCTGCCGACGAGCTCCCCCACGGCCACAGCC
Organism: Triticum aestivum; assembly: GCF_018294505.1. Classification (NCBI taxonomy): domain Eukaryota; kingdom Viridiplantae; phylum Streptophyta; class Magnoliopsida; order Poales; family Poaceae; genus Triticum; species Triticum aestivum. The sequence goes on from NC_057801.1 coordinate 671,860,268, forward strand.
ATCTCCGAACCCCTCCGACACGCCCCCGAGCTCCGCCGTGACGCCCCCTTCCTCTCCACCGAGCCGCGCCCCGCCGGAAGCCCCGCAACATCGTCCACGGCATCGTCTTCAACCTCTGGCTGCCGGCAAACTCTTCGGGGATTCGCGAGCTCCAGTCCCTCCCCGGCCTCGCCGTTGCCTCTACCGGATTCGCCATGAGCCCCTGCCTCTTTCCCCTCTCTCCCCATGCTCGTTCGTGCCTTCTAGCCACCATGGCCACCGGAGCTGAAGCTCACCGCCGGCCAGCCATGTCGCCGCCGTGGCCACCTTCACCTAGAGCCGCAACGAAGCGCGTCACCGTGCTCAGGGCACTCCCAGGGGCATGTAGCACACACCAGTGCCTCCCCTAGTGCCCTGCATCGCCTAACCCACCGTTGGCCGAACTCCGGCCGCCGCCACGAGCTCGCTTCCGACGAGCTCGGTCCACCCCAGCTGCTCCCGCTTGCCCCGTTAGACGCGCCTCGTTGCACTGCACCCGTAAAGCCTCTCCGCCGCCCATTTGGACGCCCGTGGGCGATTTCCGAGCCGCGCCGCCGTCCCGGGCCTCGCCGGCGTCGAGTCGCCGGCGGGTTTGACCTCGTTTGACTCGTTTGACCTGGGGTTTGACCCCCCCAGGGTTACTAACGTGCGGGCTTGTATCTGTTAACCTTTAGTTAGATTTAGGTTGGTGCTAATTAACCCTGACAGTTAGTTTAGACACTAACCAGTGGGCCCAGGCCCTAATTAACCTAGGTTAGTGCTAACGTAACACTAACTAACCCTGTTAGTTAGCTGTTACACTGACGTGTGGACCCCACCGGTCAGGTTTGACCTAGACCAGCCTCGTTGACCACTGACGTCACCCTAACGCACTGCAGATGCAATAACTCATTTTCTGGAATTATTCTTTTACAGGAAATTCCAGAAAATAACCAAAACTTCTAAAATTGATAGAAATTCAACCGTAACTCCAAATTAAATAAATTATATATGAAAAATTATCAGAAAAATCCAATCTATCCATTTGTACTAGTTTCATGCATGTTAGAGCAACCTAACCTTGCTGTTTAGATGAAACAAGATAATGCACTTATATGAGTTCATATTTTGGGTTTGCATTTGAATCCTTGATTCAAATGAACTCAAACCACCCTGCTTGTAGTTGCATTAGCCCAACACACTCATTTTGCCATGTCATGATCATGCATCATATTGTGCATTGCATTGATTGTGTTTCCTTCTGTGTTACCGGTATTTGTCCCCTCTCGATAGACGTGATACCGATGATGAGATCGATGACACCGATGAAGAACTATACTATCTTCAGAAGTGCCAGGCAAGCAAAACCCCCTTGTTCATTCCGATACAATCCCACTCTCTCGCTCCTGCTCTATTTTACTACATTAGGACAACAATGATACAACTGTTACTTGCTGCGGTAGTTGAACCCCTTTATCCTCTGCATGACCTGTCATTGCCACAGTAAATAGATGAAACCCACTAGCATGAGTAGGAGTTGTTTGAGCCCTGATGTGCCTACTCATTCATGCTTGTTGTCATGCCTGCTACTGCTTAGAGTTGAGTCAGGTCTGATTCATCGGGGATGAATTGGAATGTGGTGTACATGTCCTACTGTGTGTGAGCTAAGGTGTGAACACGATTTGGTAAAGGTAGCGGTGAGAGGCCATGTAGGAGTACATGGTGGGTTGTCTCATTGCAGCCGTCCTCAGGAACTGAGTTCTGTGTTTGTGATCCATGAACAGTTACTACCACACATTGGGCTCCGGGCGCTCCAAGCTCTCTCGGCTTATTAATCAACTTGATCTCTGTCCAGGAGTTGCAACTAGTTTCTGGTGTTTGTAGGTAGTGTTAGTAGTCTACCAAGTGGCACCCGGTACAGGTGGGCTTGGGACAGACTAGGCACAGTGGCCCGGTGTACCAAGTGGCACCCGGATGGTGGGCTTGGGAACCCTGCACACATCGTTTGGGGCCGTGAGCGACACCCCGGCCGGATCTCCTTGCGGATGGAACCCGAATAGGTGATAAACCTGGACGAGAGACTTGTGTGGTTAGTCAGGTCGTGGCCGACACCCTCGCTGGGCTTCCGCTTGAAGGTTGCCGAGTACATGTCGTGTAAATGGCGGTAAGTGGTGAGAGCGTGTGTGAAGAAGTACACCCCTGCAGGGTTAACATTATCTATTCGAATAGCCGTGTCCGCGGTAAAGGACTTCTGGGTTGCCTGTACAGTTCATAGACAAGTGAAAGTGGATACTCTAAAATACGCAAGATAAGCGTGAGTGCTATGGATGGCGTTCTCGTAGGGAGACGGGAGCGGATCCATAGTGGTGTATTGATATGGTGAATATGTGGACTCGTGTGCGCCACCTCAAAAGAGTTACTTGCAGTCGTAGTTCAGGATAGCCACCGAGTCAAAGCTGGCTTGCTGCAGTTAAACCCCACCATCCCCTTTGTTGATAATGATGCATATGTAGTTAGATCTGATGTAAGTCTTGCTGGGTACATTTGTACTCACGTTGCTTAATTTATGTTTTTGCAGAGAGACTTCAGTCTCGCTAGTAGTACCGCGTGGACTTCGACGTTTAGCTTGTTACCTCAGCTACGATCTTGTGCCCTCGGCAGGATCTGGTAGATAGTCAGGCTTCTCAGCCTTTTTCATTTGTAGATGTCTGTACTCAGACATGTTAAGCTTCCGCTTGTGCTTTGACTTGTATGCTCTGAATTGTTGGGTCATGAGACCCATGATTGTAATATCTCGCTCCTCGGAGCCTATTGAATAAATACTTGAGTCGTAGAGTCATGTTGTGATGCCATGTTGTATTTGCACATATCGAGCATATTGTGTGTATGTTATTGAAATGCTTGGTATGTGTGGGATCTGACTATCTAGTTGTTTATCCTTAGTAGCCTCTCTTACCGGGAAATGTCTCCTAGTGTTTCCACTGAGCCATGGTAGCTTGCTACTGCTCCGGAACACTTAGGCTGGCCGGCATGTGTCCTTCTTCGTTCCTGTGTCTGTCCCCTCGGGGAAATGTCACGCGATGAATTCCGGAGTCCTGTTAGCCCGCTACAGCCCGGTTCACCGGAGTCCTGCTAGCCCAGTGCTACAGCCTGGATTCACTCGCTGATGACCGACACGTTCGTTGTTGGGTCATGTATGCCTGTCCCTGTAAGTTAGTGCCACTTTGGGTTCACGACTAGCCATGTCAGCCCGGGTTCTTGTCATATGGATGCTAGCGACACTATCTTATACGTGAGCCAAAATGAGCAAACGGTCCCGGGCCAGGTAAGGTGGTACCCGTGGGAATACCGTGCGTGAGGCCGCAAAGTGATATGATGTGTTACATGCTAGATCGGTGTGACTTAGGATCGGGGTCCTGACAGCTTTGGTATCAGAGCTTGACTGCCTGTAGGATTACCAAGCCAAACTGGTCGAAGTTGAGTCTAGAAATTCTTTAGTTATATAAGGGAATTGATTGTGGGATGGAACGTAAGGCTCTTTTTACTCCTTTACCTTGTGCCCTTCTGATCTGGGTCATCTTATCTTTCCTACGGGGTTAAGGAACTAGGCTTTCTCTTCTTTCTATCAGGATCACGTGTTGCTAATCCATAGGCTTATAGGATTGTTGGATTCAAGCCTTAGTTCAGTTCCTATTATTTCTGTGTACTCATAGTCGATCTGAGAACCTTGATATTATGATGATTGAGTGGTTATGCCACCATTTTGGTAGCATGTCTCAAATCTTTTCGAGCAATTATAGCCATTATGCTGTCCGAGTCATCCCAGGTTTCTAAACAGTCTGATGTATTTGAAAATCCCTTCCTCCCGTTCCTGATGTCCTTTGGCCAGATTAACCACACCAACTAGTGTGTTGAGGTACTTCATTGCCTCGGTATATATGTTGGAGCTAGTATTATGACCCTAGGTGTCTTAGAGTACCACCTAGTACGCTAGCCATGATTTGTGTTCCCAGTGTGATGATTCTGGCCTTTATTCTCGAAAGCATCCCGTGATGCAATTTAGTTAGTAGGTATTCTACTCCTGGGTTTTTGAACCCGAGATTCACCCTACCTACTTCTTGTTGGTAGTATTTGCTTGTTCCTTTAGGTTATTAGTTACCTTTGCATTAGTCCTCGAGGTCCGTGGTATTTCCTTCTTCCAAATACTATGAACCGTTTATGGCAGAAGTTCTTTGAACCAAAAGATCACAACAAGAGTGCTCTTGATGAGTTCTCCATTCTATATTGTGACTCTGCCAGCTCTACCTTTCTGCATGGGTTATCCGGAAGAAATATGTTGAACTTCGTTCGACATGCTAAACCATGAATCCACAACTCAGAAAATCGTGTGTTCCTTTGAGTTGTCCCTCTTTAGTTGTCTTCTGACCCTCGTCTATCAATTGATAGTGAAGAGTATGTGTGCATTCGTTCATCGATGCCTATTACTCTTGTGGTCCATCAAGCCATTCTATTCCAGAGTGACTAGGAGAAATAAACTCCGGTACCCTTTTCCATTTCCAGGATTGGGTCAAAGCAGTTGTGTTCCGCAGATCAAGTTGCACTCTAGCTTCTGGTCTATTCTACCTTGAGGTATTACCATCTTTACATCAGGGATATCATTGGAATTGCACACCCTCTTATGAAGTCTTGTTGCAGTGATACTTCTCGCCATCATTATTCATTTCTCGGCTTTCATGTTGTTGCAACCGGAATGCCGACGGGTGAACTATGATGTGTGAAATCAATACCCCTAGCAACTAGTTGCTTGGTAGTAAATGGACAATATTCTCATTCTTAGCATGTTGGTTATTGAATCATCATTCTAAGATAGATTGTGCTACCTAGTCCTTATTTCCTGGTGCACTCTTTGATTGATGAGTTAGGATTTTGTCAAATCCTCGCTCGTTTGATCATATCGTCTTTCCCTGAAAAGCAAGATTGTTCTCAAGCTTAGTGACATATCGGTGGTTCGTGATTTTTCGTATATCTTCTCGGAAGTATCACCGGGTCGTAACCCGACCGCTATGTTGAGCTCGTGATCAAGTTGGTTTCTTGTAAACCAACCTTCTCCAAGAATCTGTGCAGGATACCCCTGAGCTAGTTGGTTAAGCTAAACAATAACTTGGAGAGTTGGAAGATAAAAGCTTGTCTAACCTAGTTCATTTCCAAAGGGATATCTTGTGTTTGTGTGTTTGTTGTAGAAAGATGATTTCTTCATCGATTGGTCCTCGTGATCAGTTGTTGAACCTATTGTCTTATCAAAACTTTGATTTGGGTGTGGACTATCCTCAAATCAAGTCAGAACCAACGATATTCGCAATGTTGTCTTACTCGTGGTTGATCCCTCGAGCATACACCATTATATCTTTTGGGTCTGACCAATGCTATCACTTGTTCACATAATTATGGAATTCCATTTACATGGAAATCTCGATGACTTGTTGTTGAGCCCATCAGCAGCATTTTGTCTCCTCTATGATTCGTGCTGAACATCCAGCTAGTGTTGGAAACTTCTATATGCATTATCTTCATGCTCCGTTCATGAAGCATGTGTTGGATGAAAGAAGTGACTTCCTCTGATTCACGTGCATTTGGTGCAAGTTGCTGCCGTGAGTTCGAGAAAGTTTGTTTTTGTTTCCTCTGGAATCGTCCCAAGTCAGTCATGCATGTGCAAAGTATACTATGGTTTGGTAGATTAATTACCTCCACTCCATGTGTATTCCGTAGCACACCAAGCCACTGATTGATTTGTTCAAGGATGAGAAGTTCAAATGCTATTCCCGAAGGGCCCAGAAGGACGTGCACATGACTTCGTTATTTCAATGATGGTTCCCCACCCGAACTCGGTAGTGTTTTACCATAAGACTACTACGTGGTCATGCTTGTCTTGGACGGCGTGTCCACAGGTTTGTAGCAGAACCAGCTCATGTTTTGGAGCTTGCTATCATAGTTTATTTCCTGAGAATCTCACAACGTCATCTCGTCGATTTGTGTTGCAAACTTTCTTTTCAGACATGCTGTCTGAATTATCCTGTTACCAATCATATCTGAATCTCAGGCAGATATGATGGATGGAACTTCTTACAGGAACTATGATATAGGTTCCAGTGAAGTGGACGCACCTAGCTGGAATTACTATCATTGTAGTATCTTGATTAAGCCGTTTGGTCACTACCCATAAGGATTTCATAGGATTTACTCCCAAGTTGTTCCTTATGGATTTTGTGCTTCCGAAGTCCGACCTTTACTTGATGGCCATGTTGATGTTTTAAGCATTGACCATGGTACCTAGTACATCAAGGAGAACATTAGAAGCGGAGTGCTAAATGTCTCTCGGTCGATCATCCAGATTTTGTTTCCTTGGCATTGCTAGGGTGAAATATGAGAAAGTGTTGTCTTCCTTTCCATCTGCATCCTCCATCGTTATTCATCATGGTAGTATGTAGTTGTATTAACATTATTTTCATATATGTTGGTAGAACTATGATGATTATGGAATCGCTCGAGTTCTTGAGAGCACGCGCAAGCAAAATCATTCCTTGTGTTGTTTTCAACAAGGTAATCCACATCATCCATTCTAATTCGGGTATGCCATTCTACCGAACCCCTCCAAACGATCGCTTGAGAATTGCCTTAGGCTGGTATAAAGAGTTTCAATGATCTATGAATCAAAGGTAATTCTTTTTGCCACTTAAGGGGATATTTCTACAAGTCACCTTCCCTAAGGTGCCCCGTTATGGTATCATGGCAACTCAACTCCTCGCTACGTTGACAACCGTTCACCACCCTCTTAAGTGTGGAATTGGTTTCTACCTAGTGAACCTTTGTCATCTGTCTCACTCCATCCCTTCAGATGTATGCTTCGTGTCTCAGCTCGGGAGATGTTGCTATGTCTCATTCCATGAGTTGATCCTAAGTTGTTCGACCTTAGATAAGATCGATCCTTCTAGAGTCTTTCTTTCCCTCTCATTGTCATGTTAGTTGGAGTTCTCAGAGCAAGACGACGAGACAAAGATGGTGATCGAATTAATGCCCTTATGAAGTGCCACATGGATCGTGAAGATTGTGTTAGTTTGTGTCCCCCTTCATCTTACCCTACGCTTGAATATCGGGACGAGATGTTTGCTTAGTGGGGGTGAGTTGTCACATCCCTAGCTTCTGGTGCTGCCTAGTGTTTGCATCTTGTTGCATCATGTTTAAATTTTATTTAAGTTGAATTGGGGATGACAAAACCCCCAGCACCCCCCCTTAAACCAACTAGGGTTTACGAAAATCATTTTCAATGAACCCAAAATGCCCTACTAAAATGTTCATCATCTTTGCCTTGGTCTAGAACCTCTGACAAAAATGGTGCACACTTTTCTAGGACAACACAGGGTCACTGGATTAAATCATTAGTTAATTGCATTTGGGCATTTAAATGCTAGTAAATATTTTAAATGTCCAAATAATCCCAAACCAAAATGTTCCATGTTGGATATATTCTAAACATTGGGCATGCACAGTTTGGTGATTTTTGAAAGTGCCTAGATATTTTTAGTAATGCCACAAACTTACAGAACAAAGAAAAATAGAAATAAAAGAGAGAGAGAGAGAAGGACCTACCTGGGCCACTTACCTGGCCAGCCCAGCCCACTGGCCCGGTGCCAGTCATCGCCTACCTCTGCCAGTAGGCAGAGGAGGGACACCGCGACGCCGCCGAGCCCGCCACGCCACCTCCCTGCCTGCTGGCTGCCTCCTCCTCCCCTGGACGTCTTCCGCAGCGCCACACCCACCCCCCTCGGACCCCTCTCACTCTCCCCCATCCTCACCCTCTTCCCTGGATCTCTCCCTCACTCACCCGAACATAGCCGTCGCCGCCGACGAGCTCCCCCACGGCCACAGCCATCTCCGAGCCCCTCCGACGCGCCCCCGAGCTCCGCCGTGACGCCCCCTTCCTCTCCACCGAGCCGCGCCCCGCCGGAAGTCCTGCAACATCGTCCACGGCATCGTCTTCAACCTCTGGCTGCCGGCAAACTCTTCGGGGATTCGCGAGCTCCAGTCCCTCCCCGGCCTCGCGTTGCCTCTACCGGATTCGCCGTGAGCCCCTGCCTCTTTCCCCTCTCTTCCCCATGCTCGTTCGTGCCTTCTAGCCACCATGGCCACCGGAGCTGAAGCTCACCGCCGGCCAGCCATGTCGCCGCCGTGGCCACCTTCACCTAGAGCAGCAACGAAGCGCGTCACCGTGCTCAGGGCACTCCCAGGGGCACGTAGCACACACCAGCGCCTCCCCTAGTGCCCTGCATCGCCTAACCCACCGTTGGCCGAACTCCGGCCGCCGCCACGAGCTCGCTTCCGACGAGCTCGGTCCACCCCAGCTGCTCCCGCTTGCCCCATTAGACGCGCCTCGTTGCACTGCACCCGTAAAGCCTCTCCGCCGCCCATTTGGACGCCCGTGGGCGATTTCCGAGCCGCGCTGCCGTCTCGGGCCTCGCCAGCGTCGAGTCGCCGGCGGGTTTGACCTCGTTTGACTCGTTTGACCTGGGGTTTGACCCCCCCAGGGTCACTAACGTGCGGGCCTGTATCTGTTAACCTTTAGTTAGATTTAGGTTAGTGCTAATTAACCCTGACAGTTAGTTTAGACACTAACCAGTGGGCCCAGGCCCTAATTAACCTAGGTTAGTGCTAACGTAACACTAACTAACCCTGTTAGTTAGCTGTTACACTGACATGTGGACCCCATCGGTCAGGTTTGACCTAGACCAGCCTCGTTGACCACTGACGTCACCCTAACGCACTGCTGACGCAATAACTCATTTTCTGGAATTATTATTTTACAGGAAATTCCAGAAAATAACCAAAACTTCTAAAATTCATACAAATTCAACCGTAACTCCAAATTAAATAAATTATATATGAAAAATTATCAGAAAAATCCAATATATCCATTTGTACTAGTTTCATGCATGTTAGAGCAACCTAACCTTGCTGTTTAGATGAAACAAGATAATGCACTTATATGAGTTCATATTTTGGGTTTGCATTTGAATCCTTGATTCAAATGAACTCAAACCACCCTGCTTGTAGTTGCATTAGCCCAACACACTCATTTTGCCATGTCATGATCATGCATCATATTGTGCATTGCATTGATTGTGTTTCCTTCTGTGTTACCGGTATTTGTCCCCTCTCGATAGACGTGATACCGATGATGAGATCGATGACACCGATGAAGAACTATACTATCTTCAGAAGTGCCAGGCAAGCAAAACCCCCTTGTTCATTCTGATACAATCCCACTCTCTCGCTCCTGCTCTATTTTACTACATTAGGACAACAATGATACAACTGTTACTTGCTGCGGTAGTTGAACCCCTTTATCCTCTGCATGACCTGTCATTGCCACAGTAAATAGATGAAACCCACTAGCATGAGTAGGAGTTGTTTGAGCCCTGATGTGCCTACTCATTCATGCTTGTTGTCATGCCTGCTACTGCTTAGAGTTGAGTCAGGTCTGATTCATCGGGGATGAATTGGAATGTGGTGTACATGTCCTACTGTGTGTGGTCTAAGAGTGTGAACACGATTTGGTAAAGGTAGCGGTGAGAGGCCATGTAGGAGTACATGGTGGGTTGTCTCATTGCAGCCGTCCTCAGAAACTGAGTTCTGTGTTTGTGATCCATGAACAATTACTACCACACATTGGGCTCCGGGCGCTCCAAGCTCTCTCGGCTTATTAATCAACTTGATCTCTGTCCAGGAGTTGCAACTAGTTTCTGGTGTTTGTAGGTAGTGTTAGTAGTCTACCAAGTGGCACCCAGTACAGGTGGGCTTGGGACAGACTAGGCACAGTGGCCCGGTGTACCAAGTGGCACCCGGATGGTGGACTTGGGAACCCTGCACACATCGTTTGGGGCCGTGAGCGACACCCCGGCCGGATCTCCTTGCGGATGGAACCCGAATAGGCGATAAACCTGGACAAGAGACTTGTGTGGTTAGTCAGGTCGTGGCCAACACCCTCGCTGGGCTTCCGCTTGAAGGTTGCCGAGTACATGTCGTGTAAATGGCGGTAAGTGGTGAGAGCGTGTGTGAAGAAGTACACCCCTGCAGGGTTAACATTATCTATTCGAATAGCCATGTCCGCGGTAAAGGACTTCTGGGTTGCCTGTACAGTTCATAGACAAGTGAAAGTGGATACTCTAAAATATGCAAGATAAGCGTGAGTGCTATGGATGGCGTTCTCGTAGGGAGACAGGAGCGGATCCATAGTGGTGTATTGATATGGTGAATATGTGGACTCGTGTGCGCCACCTCAAAAGAGTTACTTGCAGTCGTAGTTTAGGATAGCCACCGAGTCAAAGCTGGCTTGCTGCAGTTAAACCCCACCATCCCCTTTGTTGATAATGATGCATATGTAGTTAGATCTGATGTAAGTCTTGCTGGGTACATTTGTACTCACGTTGCTTAATTTATGTTTTTGCAGAGAGACTTCAGTCTCGCTAGTAGTACCGCGTGGACTTCGACGTTTAGCTTGTTACCTCAGCTACGATCTTGTGCCCTCGGCAGGATCTGGTAGATAGTCAGGCTTCTCAGCCTTTTTCATTTGTAGATGTCTGTACTCAGACATGTTAAGCTTCCGCTTGTTCTTTGACTTGTATGCTCTAATTGTTGGGTCATGAGACCCATGATTGTAATATCTCGCTCCTCGGAGCCTATTGAATAAATACTTGAGTCGTAGAGTCATGTTGTGATGCCATGTTGTATTTGCACATATCGAGCATATTGTGTGTATGTTATTGAAATGCTTGGTATGTGTGGGATCTGACTATCTAGTTGTTTATCCTTAGTAGCCTCTCTTACCGGGAAATGTCTCCTAGTGTTTCCACTGAGCCATGGTAGCTTGCTACTGCTCCGGAACACTTAGGCTGGCCGACATGTGTCCTTCTTTGTTCCTGTGTCTGTCCCCTCGGGGAAATGTCACGCGATGAATTCCAGAGTCCTGTTAGCCCGCTACAACCCGGTTCACCGAAGTCCTGCTAGCCCAGTGCTACAGCCTGGATTCACTCGCTGATGACCGACACGTTCATTGTTGGGTCATGTATGCCTGTCCCTGTAAGTTAGTGCCACTTTGGATTCACGACTAGCCATGTCAGCCCGGGTTCTTGTCATATGGATGCTAGCGGCACTATCTTATACGTGAGCCAAAATGAGCAAACGGTCCCGGGCCAGGTAAGGTGGCACCCGTGGGAATACCGTGCGTGAGGCCGCAAAGTGATATGATGTGTTACATGCTAGATCGGTGTGACTTAGGATCGGGGTCCTGATAGCTTTGGTATCACAGATTAACTGCCTGTAGGATTACCAAGCCAAACTGGTCGAAGTTGAGTCTAGAAATTCTTTAGTTATATAAGGGAATTGATTGTGGGATGGAATGTAAGGCTCTTTTTACTCCTTTACCTTGTGCCCTTCTGATCTAGGTCATCTTATCTTTCCCACGGGGTTAAGGAACTAGGCTTTCTCTTCTTTCTATCAGGATCACGTGTTGCTAATCCGTAGGCTTATAGGATTGTTGGATTCAAGCCGTAGTTCAGTTCCTATTATTTCCGTGTACTCATAGTCGATCTTAGAACCTTAATATTATGATGATTGAGTGGTTATGCCACCATTTTGGTAGCATGTCTCAAATCTTTTCGAGCAATTATAGCCGTTATGCTGTCCGAGTCATCCCAGGTTTCTAAACAGTCTGATGTACTTGAAAATCCCTTCCTCCCATTCCTGATGTCCTTTGGCCAGATTAACCACACCAACTAGTGTGTTGAGGTACTTCATTGCCTCGGTATATATGTTGGAGCTAGTATTATGACCCTAGGTGTCTTAGAGTACCACCTAGTACGCTAGCCATGATTTGTGTTCCCAGTGTGATGATTCTGGCCTTTATTCTCGAAAGCATCCCGTGATGCAATTTAGTTAGTAGGTATTCTACTCCTGGGTTTTTGAACCCGAGATTCACCCTACCTACTTCTTGTTGGTAGTATTTGCTAGTTCCTTTAGGTTATTAGTTACCTTTGCATTAGTCCTCGAGGTCCGTGGTATTTCCTTCTTCCAAATACTATGAACCGTTTATGGCAGAAGTTCTTTGAACCAAAAGATCACAACAAGAGTGCTCTTGATGAGTTCTCCATTCTATATTGTGACTCTGCCAGCTCTACCTTTCTGCATGGGTTATCCGGAAGAAATATGTTGAACTTCGTTCGACATGCTAAACCATGAATCCACAACTCAGAAAATCGTGTGTTCCTTTGAGTTGTCCCTCTTTAGTTGTCTTCTGACCCTCGTCTATCAATTGATAGTGAAGAGTATGTGTGCATTCGTTCATCGATGCCTATTACTCTTGTGGTCCATCAAGCCATTCTATTCCAGAGTGACTAGGAGAAACAAACTCCAGAGTGACTATGATGGATAACTTCTTGTGCGAAGCTAGAAGTCCTAGATACTTAATTGGTAAGCTCCCTAGCTTACAATTAAGCAAGTTAGCTACTCAACGTTGTCTTGGTCGTCCATCCCCATGGTGATGACCTCGCTTTTCAGGAAGTTAATTTTAAGTCCTGAAAGAATCTCGAAGGCGAGTAGAAGAAGCTTAACAGAAGCAATGATGTGATCGTGGTTCGAACAACATCAAAGTGTCGTCGGCATATTGGAGGTGTGTCACCCCTCCAGGGATAAGGTGAGGAACCAGCCCCGTGATGTGACCAGCCGCCCTTACCTTAGCAATCATAGTCGACAAGGCATCCGCCACAAAGTTAAAAACAAGCGGGGAAATAGGGTCTTCTGAGTTAAATCTCATCCTCCCTAACCAGATGTACAATTGTCACAGCAACTGGAACTAGTCTACCAAATCCTTGTCTTGACCAAGCCACTGGTTCTATCCTTCACTTCCTTTTACTTTACAGTTTGTCTTCATGAAGTCATTGCCTATTTGTCTGATCTGATTGACTTCACTGAGTGAAGACTATTTACTGTTTGGCATCATACTATTTTCCATCCTGATCCATTCTACCTACCTGCTGATAGTCTTCGTGCTTTCACTATATTCTTACTTGACTATGGCTTGTCTATTGTAGTCTACCTTCCGCTGCATATCAATAGGTTCATTTCTACTATTTGTCTTCAAAGCCCCCGTGTTTTGAAGACTTTCATAAAAATCGCCTATTCACCCCCCTCTAGTCGATAACTAGCACTTTCAATTGGTATCAGAGCAAGGTGCTCCCTTGTTCTGTGTGATTTGGTTTAACCACCTGAAGTTTTAGCTATGTTGACTGTAGGGATAATCAAAGTCTCTGCTGCGTGCCCTGTCTTCGATGGCACTGATTACCCCTGCTGGAAGAATAAGACGCGTGTGCATCTTGAATCCATTGATGTCGATCTCTGGTATGTCATCAAGAACGGCGTTCCCAAGGTCGGTGAAGGTGTCACTACTGCTGATGTCAACAGTTTCATTCAACTGGACATGACTGCCAAGAACATCAGCTGTGGTCATTTGACGAAAGGACAGTATGGACGTGTGAGTGCTCTGGAAACTGCGAAGCTAGTCTGGGACTAGCTCTCCAAGGTCAACAAAGGCGTCTCAACCCGGAGATATTCAAGGATTAGTGTTCTTCGCAATATCTTCAACCGCTTCAAGAGAAATGACAATGAGAATGTCCAGCTCACATTTCAACCCAGAAGAGCAAGGAATATGATTCTGATGACAAGAAGAAGAAGAAATCCTCAAAGTCTTCTTCCAAGTCTTCGTCAAAGTCTTCATCACACAAGAAGAGATCATCAAGCAAGGCTCGTGCGTTTGTTGGCAAGGAGATGATTCAGAGGAGGAGTCTGCATCTGAGGAGGCAGAGGTGGAGTCTGTAGAGGAATCTGATTCCGGCGTGGCATGCCTGGCTCTAGCTTCAGCGTATGTCGCCAATTCCATCTTCAACACTGAAGACAATGGCCTCGTCACCAACACTGATACTAAGGATGAGGATGACTTTGCTCCCACCTACTGCTTCATTGCACGTGGTGCCAAGGTAAACTCACGCGATGCCTACTTTCAAACATGAAGTGAAGATGACTCTAAATGTGAATCTAAACCTAGCTACAAAACACTTGCTAAAATTGCAACTGAACAACAGAATGCTATGGAACATATTCAAAAGTTTCTAGACAAAAGCGATGACCTGTTGGACGCGGAAATGACCCGAACTCAGTCCTTAATTGAAGACATTAAAAATATTCATGTTAGGTACGAGGAACTTGAAATTCGTCATGAAACACTCTCAACTACTCATGAAAAGCTCTCCTATGATTATCTTGAAAGGAAGCAAGTACTTGAGAACTTGAGATCGGCTCATGAAGATCTTCAAAAGGAGAACAAGTCACTCCGCACTCAGAAGATCAGTTCCGATCAGGAAGGATTTGAACCACCATGTCTAAAATGTCTTGAGCGTGATAATGCTGTCTCTATTGCTGAATGTTCTATTGCTGCTACCATTGCAATATCTTCAACTGCTGATGTGGTAACTAACCCCTCTGCTAAGGATACCACTACTATTGCTGATGAGAATGCTAGGTTGAAGACATTGCTTGAGACAGGAATCTACAAAAGTATTAAAGGGCATCATACACTATGTTATGTCCTCAAGAAACAGGTTCTGAACCGAAACCCTAGGAAAGAGGGTGTTGGGTTCGAGAGGAAAATGAATGTTGATGGTTCTTACTGGAAGCCTGAGCAGTACCCCAAAACCACATGGGTTGTTGCAAAGGGACCTTCAGTGGATCCATCTAACTTATCTGGCTTCACTTGTGCTAATCCGATTATCATTGATGAATCCTTTGATGCAAACTATAATCTATTTAAGAATCAGAATGGTGAAGTGTTTGCTAGGTATATCGGTACTAACTGCAGGAATGGACCACCTTTTAAGAAGATTTGGGTACCCAAGAGTTGTCTTGAGAATCTTCCTGTGAATGTCATCATGACACCACCTGGGAAGAAGACAAATCCCAGACCAAAGGCTTCATATGGTCCAAAGGCTTCATACAGAAAGAGGACTCACCAGAGTCACCCTAACACCAATGTTTTGCAGGGAATCATACTCAGACTTATGAATATGAGCGTGTTTCATCAAACCTCTATGTTCAAGACTAAGAACTTTTCTGCTTATTCTTATGAGTATTATTCACCTCCTACAAAGGCTATTTGCTAGGGATCCAAAGCCGAAGTTCTCCGATGCTACACTTAGACTCATTGCTTCTAAGCCACCTGTAAATGCATCTAGTGCCACCCCTAGTTGGTTTTGGAGTATTGACGACAAACCTGGTTGAGGGACTAATGTGTTTGTGAGAATTGTAGAATAACATAGGTAGTAGTCCCTCATTGATTCGGTTTACCTACCGGATATGACCCCTAAAAATGTGTGAAGACATTGAAGACAATGGTGGTCTGTGAAGCTATTCACGTTGAAGACTATGACACGAGAAGACATTGAGTGAAGACTATGGAGCGCGAAGACTTAGTTGTTTTGTCGTCTCCTTTTCTTCTTTGTTGAGTCATAGGAACCACCGCACTGATAAGTGGGGTCCAAGTGAACAAAGTCAGAGTGACTGAAGTGATGCTCAACCAAATCCTATGTCTTCGAGCGAAGACAATGAGAGCAAATCTTATCCAGAGTCGGATGAGTCAGCTTTACTTGTAGCCCAAGTCAAGCTGCCGCGTGTGTTTGAAATCTGACCGTTGCGACACGTGTCAGTTCCTTAGTGACCCAGGGTCATTTTGGAAAAATCAGGTCGGGTTGCCAGTGGCTATAAATAGCCCATCCCCTACACCATAAATTGGTGGCTGCTCAGAGTTAGATACGGCTTTTGTCGTTTGAGAGCAACCCACCTCCGAAGCCTTTTGAGAGAGAATCTTTGCGAGGACAAAGCCCAAACCACCCAGAGCCCAAGGAGTGTTTGGCATCACTGAAGTCTTTCTGTCCGCGTGATCTGAAGACTTGTTACACTTGAGGACTCTGAGTCCTACAGCCAGTTAGGCGTCACGTTCTGAGCATCCAAGAGTCATTGTGGATTGCCGGTGAACGAAGTCTATGAAGGTTTGGAAGTCTACCTTGAATACTTACCAGAGTGATTGGGCGGGGACTAGGTGTCCTTAGCTCAAGGGGAATAAGGTGAAGACGCATTCTTATGAGTTGAATCTTAGCCTCCCTAACCAGACGTACAGTTGTCACAACAACTGGAACTGGTCGAACAAATCCCTGTCCTCCTAAAGCTACTAGTTCTATCTCTCACTTCTCTCTACTTACAGTTTGTCTTCATGAAGTCATTGCCTGCTTACATTATCTGTTTGACTTCACTGTGTGACTACCTGATCTAATTGGCTTCATACTATCTTCCATCTTGATCCGTACTACCTAGATGCTAATAGTCTTCATGCTTTCACTTCATTGAATACTTGACTATGGCTTGTCTAGTGTAGTCTACCTTCCGCTGCATTCGAATAGTGTTGTTTCTATTGTTTGTCTTTGAAACTCACATGTTTTGAAGACTTTCATAAAAATTGCCTATTCACCCCCCCTCTAGTCGATAACTAGCCCTTTCAATTGGTATCAGAGCAAGGTACTCCCTTGTTCTGTGTGATTCGGTTTAACCACCTGGAATTTTAGCTATGTCGACTGCAGGAATAATCAAGGTCTACGCTGCGTGCCCCGTCTTTGATGGCACTGAATATCCCTACTGGAACAATAGGATGCGCATGCATCTTGAAGCCATTGATGTCGATCTGTGGTATGTCATCAAGAATGGCGTTCCCAAGACTGGTGAAGGTGTCACCCCTGCTATTGAGGATATAACTACTGAGTGTAAACCGCCTAGGTGGGGCTGGTTCACGCTCAACTATATTGAAGCCCAGGAAGACAAAGAAGATGGCGGTATACTAATAAAGCATAGAGGCCTAGAGCCCGAAGGTGGATTAGGGCCCATAATGGTAAACCTCCATAGTTGTATAACTTGTATTGTAAGTTAGGAAAGGGGAGACCGAGCCGGACACTTGTATGAGCCGGCCTCGGGACTCTGTCAACTGGCCGGGCGTCAACCTGTGTATATAAAGGGACGACCCGGCGGCGGTTCAGGGACAAGAAACAACAACTTGAAAGCCAGACATAGCGTGTTTGCTCCTTGGTAATCGAAACCCAATAATTCCATCACAACTAGATGTAGGCTTTTACCTTCATCGTAAGGGGCCGAACTAGTATAAAACTCTCGTGTCCTTTGTCTGGTTTAACCCCTTCAAGCTAACCCGTCGCGATGGCTCCACGACTAAGTCCTTTCATGAGGACATCTGACGTGATATTTCCATGACAGTTGGCGCCCACCGTGGGGCTATCGCACGATGGTTTCGAATTTTTGAAGGGCAGCTTTGAAGGACTCAAAGGGTACGCGGTTGGCCAGATGACCAAGAGTTGTCGCGGCAAGCTCTACATCGACGATGCAGGATGGGGCCCCGAGGCCGGCTCAATCGAGTACGGGTACCTGGTCCCCTTTGGCGGAATTCACGTTTTCATCGGCAAGATCGGTGAACCGGGCCCTGAGCCGGACACCTCCACCGACCTCATCGGAATGGCTCAGCATGCAAGTCCTGCCCGGATTCAGCCTGCCATGAAGCATGCGTTCGTAGGATGTGTCCATGGGATCGGATCTAAACCGGTGTCCGAAGGTGAGACGGTCGTTTATTCTGATGACGAGTCATCCACCGGTGAAACCGAGTTCCTGTACCAAGTTCATGACGGTGTGTTCGACGTGTATTCCGATGGCACTAGTATTCCGGAAATTCTTGAACTGCCAAACCGAGTCGCAATCTTCATGGCTGGTACATGGCCAACCTTGCAAAATTCTACTGCGGCGGCATTGGGTTCCGGACCAGCAGTAGGGGCAGGAGGCCCCGCGCGCCGGCCGGCTCAAGTTCTGTCCGGTTTGTTGGACGCTTGGACGATGTTATTTGGCCAAAATAGTTACCCCGGAGACTCAAGACCGGCATAACGTAGATGTCATTAAACTACGGGATCAGATAACTCAGGCCAAGGAGGACTTGGCGGCTGAGGAAACCAGGATGGCAGAGGAACATGCCGCTTTAGATGCCCAGGCGCAGAGGATTCGGGCCGAGAATTATCGACTTTTGCTGGATCAGAACGCCTCGAATGAAGTATTGAGGAGGAGACAGCAGTCTCGCTTACCGGCGGATTACAATGCGATGAATCTCTTCAATACGCCAGGGGCAGGAACCAGCAACCCGGCAGCAGTAAACCGGACTATCGTGCCAAGGACTGGAGCGCCGTATCAACCTCAGGTGATGGGTCCACCCCGACGAACAGACAACCCACCGCGGTACACAACACCCCCGCTGGGTCACTTCTCTACACCTTTGGATAACATGATAGCTGCAGCATCCCGGCTAGCAGCTATTCCGATGGAGGGTGAATCGCCAGCGGCGGTTGAGACGTTGCGGGCCAGGGATCTTCTTCAGACTGCTATGGTGCAGCAGCAGGCTTACTCATACAACCGAGACATGATTCACTAAACCCCCCGTCCGAGCAAAAGCTATAGCAGGCACATAGATGAACCGGAGGTGTCCAGCAGTGCGCGGCACCATAATACCCCTCAAGGACATGAAGGGAGGCTGCTTTAGCGACACAATATGCGGGTCGTCATCAACCCGCCCCGGTTCAGCCAGCAGCGTCAGTAGACCGAGGCACCGGGCTTGCCTTCAGTTCCTGGGGAGTGCCGTGTCTCATTCCGGCTCTCCGTAATGTGCAAATGCCCAAGGATTTCAAGGGTCCACATAAGGTTCCTAATTACACCACTGATCAACCACCTGAGGCGTGGGTTGAAAGTTATGAGATGGCGATGGAGATGCTGGATGTGGATGAAGCGGCATGTGCAAAATACTTCACGATGATGTTGGAAGGGACATCCCGTACTTGGTTGAAGAACCTGCCAGCCAACTCCGTCGAGTCATGGGACCAGTTGAAGGCCCGGTTTATAGCCAATTTCAAAGATACATGCAAACAACCTATGTCCATTGTGGATCTGGATGCCTGTGTTAAAGGAGAGAACGAGTCAACAACTCATTGGGTGCGCTGGGTTTCAGAAGTTTTGCATTCATTAGACCGGATTAATGTTGGCCAAGAAATCATAACATTGGAGCGTAATTGCCGGTTTAAGTCACTAAAGATGAAGTTGGGACGGCTCAAGCACCACTGCAATGACATGGGAACACTTATGGCAACTTTGGTTAAGTATGCCGATTCTGACAGTACCAAGGATCCCAATTCTGATGAGGAGAAACCGGAGAAGGGAAAGAAGAACGGCAGTGCAAAAGGACAACATCACAACCAAGGGGGCCATGGGAATAATGGTAAGCGCAAAGCAGATAATTCGGATTTTGTGGCTAACACCAATATGCAGCGTCGTAAAGGTAAACCGCCCAGCGCGGTGGAGGTATGAATCTAGAGCATCTGTTAAACTAGCCTTGCCCAAAGCACGGGACCAAGGAGGTTCTAGCAACACATCTTTGGAAGGATTGTTTCATTATGAAGGAGTTCAAGAACTCTGATCTCTTCCGGTATGATCAGGGTCCGTCGGGCGGTTCAGGTCCAGGTTTCCATGGTGGCGGCGGTTCAAACTCTGGATTTCAGAATAATCAGGGCAACCAGAACAACCAAGGTGGCAATAATCAACAGAACAATTAGGGGAATCAGCAGCAATCAGGTTTTCAGAGTCACCCAAAGCAGTTGAATGGAGGGCAGTATCATGTGTTCACTACTAGCTTGTGCAAGTGAGGGAGTCCTGGATTAGGGGGTCTCCGGATGACCGGACTATAACCTTTGGCCGGACTCCTGGACTATGAAGATACAAGATTGAAGACTTCGTCCCGTGTTCGGATGGGACTTTCCTTGGCGTGGAAGGCAAGCTTGGCGATACGGATATGTAAATCTCCTCCCATTGTAACCGACTCTGTGTAACCCTAGCCCTCTCCGGTGTCTATATAAACCGGAGGGTTTTAGTCTGTAGGACGAACAACAATCATACCATAGGCTAGCTTCTAGGGTTTAGCCTCTCTGATCTCGTGGTAGATCTACTCTTGTACTACCCATATCATCAATATTAATCAAGCAGGAGTAGGGTTTTACCTCCATCGAGAGGGCCCGAACCTAGGTAAAAACATCATGTCCCTTGTCTCCTGTTACCATCCGCCTAGACGCACAGTTCGGGACCCCCTACCTGAGATCTGCCGGTTTTGACACCGACATTGGTGCTTTCATTGAGAGTTCCTTTGTGTCGTCATCTTTAGGCCCGATGGCTCCTCCGATCATCAACAACGATGCGACCGAGGGTGAGACTTTTCTCCCCGGACAGATCTTCATATTCGGCGGCTTTGCACTGCGGGCCAATTCGCTTGGCCATCTGGAGCAGATCGAAAGCTACGCCCCTGGCCATCAGGTCAGATTTGGAAGTTTGAAATACACGGCTGACATCCGCAGAGACTTGATCTTCGACGGGTTCGATCCACGGCTGAGCGCGCCATACTGTCACAACGGGCAAGATCTAGCACTGCCGCTGAACAGTGCCTAGGAGGCCGCCCCAGTGTCCGCTCCGACCGTTAGCTCGGAGCCGACTGTGCCAATCAAGGACGGGTGGTTAGACACCGCCTCGGGGGCTGCAATCTCTACGGCGATCGAGCCGAACACCAGCCTTGTCCTTTGCGAAGCACGTGACTCCAAGGTGCCAGACTCCTTTCCGGACTTCCAACCTTCCACGCCCCTTCCGATCGAACCCGATTGGGCGCCGATCATGGAGTTCGTCACCGCGGACATCTTTCAGCACTCGCCCTTCGTCCACATTCTGAATTCACTAAAGTCTCTCTCTTTATCAGGAGAGCCCTGGCCGGACTACGGTCAGCAAGGTTGGGATGCGGACGACGAAGAAATTCAAAGCCCACCCACCACCCACTTCGTAGCCACTATCGATGATTTAACTGACATGCTCGACTTCGACTCCGAAGACATCGACGGTATGGACGCCGATGTAGGAGACGACCAAGAACCAGCGCCTATAGGGCACTGGAAGGCCACCTCGTCATACGACATATACATGGTGGATACCCCAAAAGAAGGGAATGGCGATGGAACAATGGAGGATGACCCCTCCAAGAAGCAGCCTAAGCGCCGACGTCAGCGACGCCGCTCTAAATCCCGCCAAAGCAAAAACGGCGATTCTGGCACGGGAGATAATAACACCCCGGACAATGCCGAAGACAATCCCCTCCAGCAGGATTTAGCATAGGAGGATGGAGAAGCCAGCCGTCATGAGAAAGCGGCAGACAGAGAGGTAGATGATGATAATTACATGCCTCCCTCCGAAGACGAGGCAAGCCTCGATAACGACGAATTTGTCGTGCCTGAGGATCCCGTCGAACAAGAGCGTTTCAAATGCAGGCTTATGGCCACGACGAGAAGCCTCAAGAAAAAATAGCAGCAGCTTAGAGCTGACCAAGACTTGCTAGCCGACAGATGGACTGAAGTCCTTACGGCCGAAGAGTACGAACTCAAACGCCCCTCCAAGAGCTACCCAAAGCGCAGGCTGTTACCTTGATTAGAGGAGGAAGCACCTAAACCTACATCACCAGCGCACGACACGGCCGACCGGCCACCTCGTGGCCGCGACAGAGAGGCCTCTCGGCCATCCACTCAAGCCGCACCCCGGCGTCGCTCAAAAAATACCAAGGCACGGGGAAATGCGCCAGATCTGCGAGACATATTGGAGGACAAGGCAAGGAAAACAAGATTGTTCTACGGATCGCGTGGGCGCCCCATGACACATGATGATAACCGTCATACCGGTACGACAAATACGGCCAGGCCGAACACAGCAGACAAAGCTCATTTGGGTTGCGTCGTGATATAGCCCAGTACAGAGGCGCCGCACACCCACTATGCTTCATAGATGAAGTAATGGATCATCAAATCCCCGAGGGTTTTAAACCCATAAACATCGAATCATACGATGGCACAACAGATCCTGCGGTATGGATCAAGGATTATCTCCTTCATATCCATATGGGTTGCGGTGATGATCTACATGCTATCAAATACCTCCCACTCAAGCTTAAAGGACCAGCTCAGCATTGGCTTAACAGCTTGCCAGCAGAGTCAATTGGTTGCTGGCAGGACCTGGAAGCCGCATTCCTCGACAATTTCCAGGGCACCTATGTGCGACCAGCAGATGCCTATGACCTAAGCCACATAAATTAGCAGCCAGAGGAATCGGCCAGACAATTCTGGACACGATTCCTAACCAAGAAAAATCAAATAGTCAACTATCCGGATGCAGAGGCCCTCGCAGCCTTCAAACATAACATCCGTGATGAATGGCTTGCCCGGCACCTAGGACAGGAATAGCCGAAATCCATGGCAGCCCTCACAACACTCATGACCCGCTTTTGCGCGGGAGAAGACAACTGGCTAGCTGGTAGTAATAACATGACCAAGAGCCCTGGTAATTCGGATACCAAGGATAACAATGGCAGGTCGCGTTGCAACAAGCACAAGCGCCGCATTAACGGCGACAATGTTGAGGATACGGAAGTTAATGCCGGATTCAGAGGCTCTAAACCCAGTCAGCGGAAAAAGCCATTCAAAAGAAACACTCCGGGCCCGTCCAGTTTGGACCGAATACTCGATCGCTCGTGCCAGATACACAGCACCCCCGAAAAACCAGCCAATCACACCAATAGGGATTGTTGGGTGTTCAAGCAGGCAGGCAAGTTAAGTGCCGAAAACAGAAACGAGGGGCTGCACAGCGATGACGAGGAGGAGCCCAGGCCGCCGAACAATAGGGGACAGAAGGGCTTTCCCCCACAAGTGCGGACGGTGAACATGATATACGCAACCCACATCCCCAAAAGAGAGCGGAAGCGTGCACTCAAGGACGTATATGCATTAGAGCCAGTCGCCCCAAAGTTCAACCCGTGGTCCTCCTGCCCGATCACTTTTGATCGAAGGGACCACCCCACTAGCATCCGCCACGGCGGATTCGCCGCATTGGTTCTAGACCCAATCATTGACGGATTTCACCTCACTAGAGTCCTTATGGACGGCGGCAGCAGCCTGAACCTGCTTTATCAGGATATAGTGCAAAAAATGGGAATAGATCCCTCAAGGATTAAACCCACAAAGACGACCTTTAAAGGCGTCATACCAGGTGTAGAGGCCAACTGTACAGGCTCAGTTACACTCGAAGTGGTCTTCGGATCCCCGGATAATTTCCGAAGCGAGGAGTTAATCTTTGACATAGTCCCGTTCCGCAGTGGTTATCATGCCCTGCTTAGACGAACCGCATTTTCAAAGCTCAATGCGGTGCCGCACTATGCATACCTCAAGCTCAAGATGCCAAGCCCTCGAGGAGTCATTACGGTCAATGGAAACACCGAACGCTCTCTCCGAACGGAGGAGCATACGGCGGCCCTCGCGGCGGAAGTACAAAGTAGCCTCTCAAGGCAATTCTCTAGTTCGGCTATTAAACGTCCGGACACCGTCAAACGCGCCCGGAGTAACCTACAACAAGACCGCCTGGCACGTTCTGAGCAAGCGTAGCAGTGCGGCCCCAACCCTAGCCCTCGCGAACTTGCGAAACCAGTACCACGCGTACATAATTACGCTCTGGAAATACCATGGGCATAAGGGGAGGGGCACAACCACGGCACTCACAAAATGTGGCTCAACCGCACTAGGGGCTCCCGATTTTGTCATTTCTTTTTTCTTACTTTGAGGACTCCACTCTCCGGAAGGCCTGTCCGGCAGTACAATCGCCGAACACACGATGCAACAGCCAGGGAGGCAGCAAGCTACGTCGAATGTCCAGGTGGTCTCTATAACGAGCTAAATACCTGTCTTACATAAAGTCTCGCAGCTTGCCCCTGGAGGGGGACATGTCAAATAATCCCATCTCTTGCTTATCGCACTATTTGTATCATTCTGCTTTCACAGCAGCCTTTTAATAAACAATACATAGCCCTTGTCTATTATTGCATTCATTTTTTATGTAAATATGTTCGGTTATGACATTATGCAACCATACACTTTGGTACGGCCAATACACCAGGGGCTTAAGTACCCCACAATATGGTGTGAGAAGTCCGAACACTCTCACGAGTGCGGCAGCCCGAACTTATAGCATTATATGCGTCGGCTCCAAATCATGTCTTGGGTCAATAGTGGGGTTTGCTCGGCTCCCATGTTTTGGTACCTTACGTTCCGTTATATCGGCTAAGGTAGCGCTAGGAGAACTACTGCAATTGTGCCCAGTTGAGATGGGTTAAGCACCTCAGTAGAGAAAGCTAAAACTGACCGTCATGATAGGGCGAGAGCCGGTCACTGTTCGAGAGGTTTCGAGTCCCTAAAGACTTATGCCGCTTAGAGCGAGGAGCTGGCTTTGTACGGCCTAGGCGTGGATAGCGCCCCGAACTCGGTCTTCCGAATACTAGGGGCTTCGCCGAAATTTAAAATTATAGAATTCTATGGCTAAGTGAGAGTGATAAAGCATTATAGTCTGATTGCCTTGTTCGTTGTGCTGAGCGCCTCCCTCGAAGGACCCAAGAATGGGAACAAGAGCGCTCAAGTTTATCCCGAACACCCCAGCACTCGTAGCATGGGGGTAGAAGCCGACGACTCGCCATCTCTCAGATTTAATAAACGGCCGCACAGAAGGTAATATTTTAAATTCAAAAAGTGTTGCTTAGCGCATATGGACAAGTTTTCAGCACACAGGATAACACAAGTGAGTTTACTCAAAAATTACATCCTTGGAACACTCATTCACCACAAGGCAGGCACCCTTCAGGATGCCCTCATAATACAACTCGGGCATGCGATGCTCCTTCCCCTCCTGTGGCCCATCTGTCACCAGCTTCTCAGCATCCATCTTGCCCCAGTGTACTTTAACACGGGCAAGGGCCCTGCGGGCGCCTTTGATGCATACAGAGCGGTTGATGATTTCAACCCATGGACACGCATCCACCAGCTGCCTCACCAACCAAAAGTAGCTCCCAGGCATGACCTCCCCAGGCCATAGCCGGCCTATAAGGCCCTTCATGGCCTGTTCGGCTACCTTATGGAGCTCGACCAACTGCTTCAGCTGGTCGCTCAAGGGCACCGAGTGTCCGGCCTCAACATACTGGGACCAGAACACCT
The DNA here is from genome assembly GCF_018294505.1 of Triticum aestivum. NCBI lineage: Eukaryota > Viridiplantae > Streptophyta > Magnoliopsida > Poales > Poaceae > Triticum > Triticum aestivum. The sequence continues at coordinate 671,885,560 of NC_057801.1, forward strand.
TCTCCGTCGAGCTCCCTTCCTCGGCTCGGTAGAATGCGGCAGCGTCGGGCACACTGCGGGGCAGATCTGCGAATGCTCCTGGAGAGCTCCAGACTCGAGTAAGTAACAAGTAATTCACTTTCACGTGCTTGCTTTGCATAAAGAATGCCTTACCCGCCGCTATCTTCTTCATCGCCTCAATTTCCTGGAGGGCTTTTTGGGCTTCGGCCTTGGCAGATTTGGTGCTCTCAAGGGCCGAGGCAAGCTCAAACTCTCGAGTCTTTGAGTCAAGCTCCAAACTCTCGTGTTTTTTCACAAGAGCATGGAGCTCTTGCTGAACCTCCGCCACCCGTGCCTCCTGCTTTTCTCGCTCGGCGTGCTCCATGGCCGCATTTTCTTCGGCCTTGGACAGCGCTTCCTTCAGGGTCACCACCTCGGTTGTGGCCCCTGTAATACTCACGTTGGTCCTGTCATTATTTGCAACCAGATCTTTTTTTATCCTTACATAAGGTATTACTTACCTTCCTTGTCCTCGAGCTGCTTCTTGGCAAGGCCGAGCTCGTTCTCGGACCGCTCGAGGCTCTGCTTCAATGCACCGACCTTCGCAGTCAGTGCGGCAGAGGTCAGTAGCGTGGCCAGCATTCCCATATTGACATACTTATGTTAGACTCCTGCGTATATCTTTTTAGATCCTCAGTCCGGCTTTTCTTTCTGAACACCAAACTGAGCATCAGGGGCTATTGTCTATGCAGTAATATTTTTACATGTCTTAAATACATACCTCAAAGCCTGTTAGAAGGCTGGCACAGGCTTCCGTCAGCCCGCTCTTGGCGGACTGAACCTTCTGGATCACCACACTCATAATAGTGTGGTGCTGCTCGTCGATGGAGGCGCCGTTAAGCACCTCCAGAAAATTATCCGGTGCCTCCGGTTGGACGGAGGTCACCAGCGTCGTAGGCTTGCCCTTCTTACTAGGGGGCCACCTGCCGGACTCCGGAACCACTAAAGGTTCCGGTGCGGTGTCCGGCCCAGGGCCGGACTTAGAGCCCTTTGGGGTTTTATCCCCTTTGCGCCTGGAGTCCGGGAGGTCGCCTTGTGGCACCTCCAGGACCACCTCCTCCTGGCTTGGACCCTTTTGGGACTCCACCTCGGCATCGTCCGTAGGGCGAGGGGAGGTAGCAGTCGGGAGTGAAAGACTATTCACATCCGACGAATCCAGGGAGCCGCTCGACGAAGCGTCGAGCCGGGCCTTGGGCGGACTGCATGATTATATTCAGCGTTAGAAGATATTGTGCAATAAAGGAACGCCATGAGTTATTCTGGTACCCGGATACTTACGATTTCGCCAGGGGCTTGGCCCTGGATGGCCACTCCTCTTCGCCGTCATCGGCGTTAGTGGAGTGGTCTGGAGGAAGGGTCCTTGCCTTCTTGGACCCTCTGGCCCCCCTAGTTAGGGTGGCCTTCCTTTTATTTCCTCCCCCCGCTGGAGGGGGAGAGGCCTCTGCTTCCTCCACCTCCTCTTCGTGGGAGGAGTGCGCTTCGGAGTTATCGGACAATGAATCCGACACCACCGGGCGCCGGGCACTCTTTCGAGTTCCCGTGGCCTTCTTCTCGGCCTTCTTCTCCGACACCACGTAAGGTGCAGGGACCAGCAGCTTCGCCAAGCGGGCATCTGCTGGGCCTTCGGGCAAAGGAGCCGGACTGTCGATTTGTTCGGACTTCTTCTGCCACTCCTGTCAAAGGAACGGGACCTTAGATCCCGCATAGTCAAACTATGAAAAACAAGTTTCCTGTAAAGGGTAAAACAAGATTACTACGCTGGCTTGGCGCTTCGCACAGAATCCGCGATCCTCGGTAATGGGAGGGGGAACCTCGGCGCCCTTGAATAGCACCTTCCAGGCATCCTCGTGCGTTGTGTCAAAGAGCCTGGACAAAGTTTGGTGCTGGGCTGGGTCGAACTCCCACAAGTTAGAAGCCCATCGTTGACACGGTAGGATCTGGCGGAGGAGCATGACCTGGACTACATTGACTAGTTTAACCTTCTTGTCCACCAGGTTTTGGACGCAGGTTTGGAGTCCAGTCAGCTCTCCTGAATTACCCCACGACAGGCCCTTCTCTTTCCCGGATGTTGGGGATATAATTACTGAGTATAAACCGCCCCAGTAGGGGGCCGGTTCACACTCAACCATATTGAAGCCCACGAAGACCCGGAAGGTGGCGCTTTACTATGAAGCTTAGAGGCCCAGAGCCCAAAGGCGGACTAGGGCCCATAGTGGTAAACCGCCATAGTCATATAGCTTGTATTGTAAGATAAGGAAAGGAGAGACCGAGCTGAACACTTGTATGAGTCGGCCTCGGGACTCTGTAAACCGGCTGGGCGTCAACCCGTGTATATAAGGGGACGACCTGACGGCGGTTCAGGGACAAGAAACAACAACTCGAGAGCCAGGCATAGCGTGTTTGGCTCCCTGGCTATCGAGATCCCAATAATTGCATCACAACTAGACATAGGCTTTTACCTTCATCGAAGGGGCCGAACTAGTATAAAACTCCCGTGTCCCTTGTCCGGTTTAACCCCTTCAAGCTAACCCGTTGCGATGGCTCCACGACTAAGTCCTTTCACAAGGACATCTGATGTGATAATTCCACGACAGTTGGCGCCCACCGTGGGGCTATCGCACGATGGTGTCGAGTTCTTGAAGGGCTGCTCTGAAGGACTTAAGGGATACGTGATCGGCCGGATGACCAAAAGTCATTGCGGCAAGCTCTACATCGACGACAAAGGATGGGGCCCCGAAGCCGGCTCAATCGAGTACGGGTACCGGGTTCCCTTCGGCGGAATTCATGTCTTCATTGGCAAGATCGGTGAACCGGGCCCTGAGCCAGATACCTGCACCGACCTCGTCGAGACGGCTCAGCGTGCGAGTCCAGCCCGGGTTACGCCCGCCATGAAGCGTGCGTGCATAGGATGTGTCCATGGGATCGGATCTGAACCGGTGTCTGAGGACAAAATGGCGGTATACTCCGACGGCGAATCATCCACTGGTGAAACTGAGTCCTTGTACCAGATTCAGGACGGCATGCCCGAGGGGTACTCCGATGGCAACAGTATTCCGGATCTCCTTGAAGCACCGAGCCGGGTTGCTATTTACATGGCCGGCACACAGCCCGTTTTGCAGTCTTCATCTACCGCGGCAATAGATACCGGATCAGCGGCCGGGGCAGGTATTTCGGCGCGCCGGCCGGCGCAGGTTCTCGCCGGTTTAATGGATGCTTGGGAGGACTTGTTTACTGCAATAGTTACCCCGGAAACACGAAATCAGCATGATGCAGAGGTTTCAAGACTGAAAGAGCAAATTGCGCAGGCTAAGGAGAACTTGGCGGCCGAAGATAATAGGATGGCCGAGGAACAGGCCGCTTTGAATGCTCAATCACAGAATTACCGACTCATGTTAGATCGGACTGCGTCAGAGGATGTTATGCGAAGGAAATATCGGTCACGATTGCCGCCGGTTTACGAAGGGGTAAATCTCTTTCAGACACCAGGCGCTGGGCCGAGCAATCCGGCGGACGCAAACCGAGCCGAGGCGCCTAGGATCGCCCCGGATCAGCCACAAGCAATTGAGTTACCCCGACGGACGGTTAACCCACCACAGTATATGCCTATGCCGCCGGGTCACTTTTCGAGCCCCCTGGATAACATGATTGCTGCGGCCTCACGCCTGGCCGCCATCCCGATGGAAGGAGATTCAATAGAGGCAATTGAGACGAGGCGAGCAAGAGACCTCCTTCAAACCGCCGTATGCAGTAGCACGCTTATTCATACAGCCGGGAAAGAATTCATTCAACTCCTCGTCCGAGCCCAAGCTATAGCAGGCGGATGGACGAACTGGAAGTATCTAGCAGCGTGCGGCGTCGCAATGCTCAGGAAGTAGTGGATCATGGCAGGGCACGAAGGGATGGTGTTTTGGGTCATCATCAACCCGCCCCAGTTCAGCCAGCAGTATCGGTTGACAGAGGCACCGGGCTTGCTTTCAGTTCCTGGGGAGTGTCGTGCCTCATTCCGGCCCTCCGTAACGTGCGTCTGCCCAAGGATTTCAAGGGTCCGCGCAAGGTGCCTAATTACACGGCGGATCAGTCGCCTGAGGCGTGGGTCGAGACTTACGAGATGGCAATGGAGATGCTGGATGTAGATGAGGTAGCTTGTGCAAAATACTTCACGATGATGTTGGAAGGAACAGCCCGTACCTGGTTGAAGAATCTGCCGGCTAACTCCATCGAGTCATGGGATCAGTTGAAGGCCTGGTTTATAGCCAATTTTAAGGATACGTGCAAACAGCCCATGTCCATTGTAGATCTGGATGCTTGTGTTCAGGGCGAGAACGAATCCACAACTCGTTGGGTGCGTCGGGTCTCAGAAGTTTTGCACTCGGCCGACCGAATTAACGCCGGCCAAGCGATTATCATGCTGGAGCGTAATTGCCGGTTTAAGTCACTGAAGGAGAAGTTGGGACGAATCAAACCTCACTGCAACGACCTGGGAACCCTCATGGCAACCTTGGTAAAATATGCCGATTCTGATAATACCAAGGATCCCGATTCTGATAATGAGAAACCAGAGAAGGGAAAGAGGAATGGCGGTGTGAAGGGACAGCAGCACAACCAGGGAGGCCATGGGAATAATGGTAAGCGTAAAGCGGATTCAGATTTTGTGGCTAATGCTAATGTGCAGCGTCATAAGGGTAAACCACCCCAGCATGGTGGATCGATGAGGAAATTCAAAAACTCTGATCTCTTCCGATATGATCAGGGCCCGTCGGGCGGTTCAGGTCCAGGTTTTCATGGTGGCGGCAGTTCAGGCTCTGGATTTCAAAACAATCAGAATAACCAGAACAACCAAAGCGGTAATAACCAGCAGGGTAATCAAGGGAATCAACAGCAGTCAGGTTACCGGAGTAACCCGAAGCAGCTGAATGGTGGACAATATCATGTATTCACCACTAGTCTGTGCAAGCAATATCTGAAGCTGCATAAGAGGGCAGTTAATGCGGTTGAACCGGCAGTTCCACGCTATCTGCGCTGGTCGGAACAACCTATCGTGTGGAGTAGGGAGGATCATCCGCCCCGGGTTGACAATCCGGGTCAGCTGGCTCTGGTGGTGGCACCTCAGGTGGGAGGTTACAAGTTCACCAAAGTACTTATGGATGGAGGAAGCAGTATTAATATTCTGTATTACGAGACATTCCGTCGCATGGGGCTGACTGATAAGAATCTTAAACCGTCCAATACGGTTTTTCATGGTGTAGTACCAGGAAAGTCGGCGTATCCAGTGGGCAAGATTGCTTTGGAAGTTGTGTTTGGAGATGATCATGATTCCCGGTCTGAGACATTGACTTTCGAGGAGGTGAGAATCCAGAGCCCGTATCACGCACTGTTTGGGAGACCGGCTTATGCAAAATTCATGGCAAGGCCATGTTATATTTACTTGCAGCTCAAGATGCCGGGTCACAAGGGAACCATCATAGTTCATGGAAGTCGGAAAATCGCTTTGGATTGCGAAGAGAGTGATGCGGCTTACGCTGAGTCGGTTTGTGCTATAGAGGAATTAAAATTTTACAAGGAAAATGTTGATCCGGCAGATATGACCCCTCTGAAGAAGCCCACCACTGAGCACGACCCAACCCTGCACTTCAAACCGGCGGATGAGACGAAGCTTGTTGACTTTGTCCCTGGCGATTCGTCCAAACAGTTCAGCATCAGCACCAACCGGGATCCGAAATAGGAAAGCGCGCTCATCGAGTTCATCCGTGAGAACCGGGACATCTTTACATGGAAGCCTTCTGACATGCCAGGTGTGCCGAGGGAACTCGCTGAGCACACCCTTAACATTGATCCGAAGTTTAAACCAGTCAAGCAATTCCTTCGTCGCTTTAATGAAGAGAGACGCAAGGCAATTGGGGAGGAGGTAGCCCAGGTGTTGGCGGCTGGGTTTATCATTGAAGTTTTTCATCCTGAATGGTTGGCTAATCCGGTGCTGGTTCTTAAGAAAAACGGGACATGGCGCATGTGTGTGGATTACACAGACTTAAATAAGGCTTGCCCAGCTGATCCTTTTGCTCTCCCGCGTATTGATCAAATCATTGATGCGACGGCGGGTTGTGAGCGCCTGAGTTTTTTGGATGCTTACTCAGGGTACCATCAGATCAAAATGGCAGTTAAGGACCAGGAGAAAACAACCTTCATCACTCCCTTTGGAGCCTTCTGTTATGTTTCTATGCCCTTTGGGCTCAAGAGTGCTCAAGCAACCTATCAGCGTTGTGTGCAAAATTGTCTTCACACGCAGATTGGGCGTAACGTTCATGCCTATGTGGATGACATTGTGGTGAAATCCAGGAAAAAGGAGACATTGATAGCTGATCTCAAAGAGACGTTTGACAACCTCCGGGTTTACAAAATGATGCTTAATCCGGATAAGTGTGTCTTTGGTGTTCCAGCAGGCAAGCTGCTCGGTTTTCTGGTGTCTAACAGGGGCATCGAGGCTAATCCGGAAAAGATCAAGGCAATCACATCCTTGGCCAAACCTACATGTATCAATGATGTTCAGCATCTCGCAGGCCGGATCGCAGCTCTCAGCCGGTTCATCAGTCGTTTGGGTGAGAAGGCCATTCCCTTGTATCAGATGCTGAAGAAAACGGATAATTTCATCTGGAGTGATGCAGCTAATACGGCCTTTGAGGAGTTAAAGCGGCAATTGGTTGAACTGCCAGTTCTGGCAGCCCCAGTTGATCATGAGCCTTTACTATTATATGTGGCTGCTAATGCCCGAGCAGTCAGTGTGGCTATCATTGTATCGTAAAGAGGCTGGGAAGGAATATCCGGTTCAACGTCCAGTGTATTACATCAGTGAAGTCCTGATCGAGTCAAAGCAACGCTATCCACATTGGCAAAAGTTGGTGTATGGGGTTTTTATGGCCAGTCGGAAACTCAAGCAATATTTTCAAGGTCACCCCATCACAGTGGTTAGTTAGGCTCCCTTGGGCGATATCATCCAAAACAGAGAAGCAACTGGCCGGGTGGCAAAGTGGGCAATTGAGCTTGGTCCACATGGTTTGAAGTATGTGCCTCACACAGCCATTAAGTCGCAGGCTCTTGTGGACTTTATCAATGACTGGACCAAGTTACAAGCACCGGAAGAAAAGCCGGATAATACGTACTGGACCATTCATTTCGATGGATCAAGGCAGTTGGAAGGCTCGGGGGCTGGAGTTGTTCTTACTTCCCCCCGAGGGGATAAAATTTGCTACGTCCTCCGCTTGATGTTTCCTTGTACTAACAATGCAGCTGAATATGAAGCCCTACTTCATGGTCTCCGCGTGGCTAAGGAGATGAACTTAACTCGAGTTCGTTGCTTCGGCGATTCTGATCTGGTGGCTCAGCAAGTTTCTGGTACTTGGGATTCCAAGGATCCACTCATGGCGGCTTACAGGCGTGAGGTAGATATGGTGGCGGGTCACTTCAAAGGTTACCAGGTTGAGCATATTGATCGGTGCAAAAATGAAGCAGCAGACGCTTTGAGCCGACTTGGATCTCAGCGTAAACTAGTACCTCCTAACACCTTTCTAGATATATTGCATAACCCGTCTGTTAAATTGCGTACAGAAGCGGATCTGGCTGTTCTTGATCCGGAGGCACAGCTGGTGGCTTCTTTACACGTCGTGCCGGATTGGACGATTCCATATCTGGCATATATGAACCGGGGTGAGCTACAAAATGATCAAGTCCTGGCCCGACAGATAGTCCGACGTTCTAAATCCATGGTTATCCACAATGGCAAGTTAGACCACTGTAGCGTTTCAGGCATATTTCAGTGTTGTGTTTCTTCGGAAGAAGGCCAAGCGATCCTCCGGGAAATTCATGAAGGGGATTGTGGTCATCACGCCGGTTCAAAGTCCCTGCTTGCAAAAGCTTTTCGTCATGGGTTTTACTGGCTGACAGCTCATGTTGATGCGGAGGATCTGGTAAAGCGATGTGATGCTTGTCAAAAAATTTCCCGCAGAGCTCATGTTCCGGCTCAGGAGCTACGGATGATTCCAATCACTTGGCCTTTTGCTACTTGGGGGCTCGATTTGGTGGGGCCTTTTAAGCGTTCCCGAGACAAGAAAACCGACCTGTTGGTGGCAGTTGATAAATTCACCAAGTGGGTTGAAGCGGAGCCTGTCAGCAACTGTGATGCAGCGACGGCGGTTCAATTTCTCAAAAAGATTATTTTCCGCTTTGGTTATCCACACAGCATTATCACGGATAATGGTACTAACCTCTCCAAAGGTGAGATGGAGGATTTCTGTCAAAGAGAGCATATCCGGCTTGATCTAGCATCTGTAGCGCACCCTCAATCCAACGGTCAAGCAGAGCGAGCTAATCAAGAAATCTTAAAGGGTCTTAAACCCCGACTCATGATTCCATTGAAACGGACGCCGGGTTGTTGGGTGGAAGAATTACCTTCTGTGTTGTGGAGTATCAACACCACCCCCAATCGATCAACAGGATATACGCCTTTCTTCATGGTCTACGGAGCAGAGGCGGTTCTCCCAAGTGATATACGTCATGATTCCCCCCGGGTTGCTAATTATGTCGAAGCGGACAATGAGCAAGCTCGCCAAGAGGCACTGGATTTACTAGATGAGAAGCGGGATATGGCTTTGGCACGTTCGGCGGTTTATCAACAAGACCTGCGGCGCTATCACAGCCGTCGGGTTAGGACAAGAGCCTTTCAAGAAGGTGACTTGGTGCTCCGGCTTATCCAGGATCAGACCGGTATACACAAGTTATCCCCGCCTTGGGAAGGACCCTTTGTGGTCAGTAAAAATCTGCACAACGGATCATACTACCTCATTGACGTTCGAGATGACTCACGCAAATCTGAGGAGGAGACCCGGCGGCCCTGGAACATAGCTCTCCTCCGGCCTTACTACACTTGAGCCATAGGCTCTCTTTTATGTACATATTTTGACGATGTATATATTATCATCAATAAATAAATCAGCATCCTTGCTTCAAAGCGGGGCCTCTGCTGTTTTTTCTCAAACATTCTTTGAGTTACATGGGGGCTTCAGCTGACCAAGCGAAGTGTTATCCCTTGAACCGGCTATCACGCCACAAAGCTTGGGAGCTTCACACCCAAAGGGCCAAAGAGAGTTTCGATGCTATACACAACTCAAACATAGGCACCTAATGAGCACCGCTCATCACGTTACTTGGGGGCTCCTTGGTCCAATACCAAGAAGTCTTAATGGACCCTTGTAGCTGGGTATCGACCCACGGCTTGGAAGCCTGGTATATTTACCTAAAACCCCGGGTTAACCTGCCTTCATCAAGTAACACACTCCTATCCAGGTCATCCTGGCACGACCCTCCGAACGTTTGACAGTTACTCTCCTTGAGACCTTGAACTTGTCAAAGTTAAAACGGTGATTGGCTAGTTGGAGGTCTATCTTAAAAGGCTTTGTAAATGGTTCAACTCAGTGGCCTGGCAGCCCACAAAAAGCCTCGCATTTGGGCCTGGCAGCCCCCAAAAAGCCTCAACTACACGGTTTCCATTTGAACTTTGGCTGAATTTTAAACCAATTTTTTTGGCTTGTTCAACCGTCTTCTAAGACCAGCATTTCTTAAACCAGCTTGGTTTGCAACTTTACGTTGACAGACCTTTATTTTAAACCGGAGTTTTCTTAACCCAGCTTGGCATTGATTTCCTGTCAACGGCCCGGATCGTCTGGCGTGAATCATGACCCGGCATGACTTAATCTACGACATCAGAAAATGATGGCGATACAAATACTTCAGATTTGGGTTTTTCACCCTTATCGCAATTCAAGTTGGCTCGCCAACTAGCCAGGGATCTTGTACTACCGGTATGTATAAATTCCTATTATTATGATTTGATTATCAATCCGGCATATTTTGGGCATTATGACCCGTCCGACGGTAAACCACCAGGACCCTTTGTCTTTTTATGCATACAGGAAATACATATTATGATCCTTGGAACAAACATTGATATTGATATGGCGGATCAATGCAAAATATCTCTTGCACGATGGCAGCAGATCAGCATAAGTTTTTTGCTATCCTATTACACGGCACTCCAAGGCCCAAAATATGGAAATATTCATTGATCGTTCCTGATGTACCAACCGCCTGGACGGATTAAGCTTCGTCACCGGGTTGACGTGAGGTAGATGGATCATCTGGCATCGGTTCAACCTCCTCTTCATCCACTGACTGGAAGTCATTGGTGGTCCAGTCAATCCGGGTTAAGGCCTGAAAGACAGCCTCTTCACTTATAAGCTCAGCCGGATCAACGTCAGGAGCGTAAGTATGCTTACGGATTGGTGGAATGAGGCTCTGCACTTCAGGAATCACAGCTTCAACCCGTTTGTTGTCTGCATCATAGAACGATCGGTGAACCGTCAGGTTCGCCTCTTCGGCTAGTTGACTTGCCAAAGGACGCATCTCCCTTGTTACCCGTTTCAGGGCGTCATTGTCAAATTCTTCGCCATTTTCTTGGGCACTGGGGAAGCCTTTGGATATATCAGCCGGGTCAAGGTCAGCTATCCATGCCTTGGCCCGAGTCAGCGCCAGCAAAGCGCCGGCCCGAGCAGCGGATCGCTTTAGCTCTTCTATTTGTGCTGGCGTCATTGAAAGACGGTCCAGCGTATCTTTGATAAGTGTTGGTGCCGCATTATCATATGACGTTGCGCATATAACCCGTTGAGCGCCGGTATACAGCTGCTCAATCAGTGTATATGCCGCTTTAAGCTTCTTCCGCATGTCAGAACCCAGGTGAGCGATGCGATTTCCTATATCAGTTCAAGAAATACATGTTAAACCGATGAAATTTCAAAGGGATACAACTTTTGGCAACCACTACTTACCAAATATGGCAAAGGCCATGGCATTGATTTGGCGCTTTAGTCCAGATAATTCTTCTGCCACCGGTTTAAGAGCCGATTCAGCAGTCTCTGTCCGCTTCACCAGTCCAGCCTTCTCGCTGTCCCAGTTGGCCTGCTCAGATTTAAACCATTCTTTAAGTTGCTCCATGGTGGTCAAAGCGGTTCTCAGCTCATCCTTGGCCTTGGTGGTTTCTGCTTGTTGGGTCTCAAGGTTTGCTCGAAGATCAGCAATTTGTGAGGTTTGTTGATTTATTTCACTCTGCAACAGTAAGAGAGCATGTTAATATCTTTCTTCAAAGTCCCAAGCGTATAACCAGTTATACACTCAGCACTTGGGGGCTAATGCGGATCATTTTTATGCGGATACTTCAAGTCCCAAGGATTAATACAAGTTTTAATCATGGCACTTGGGGGCTAATGTGTATTTGATCAAGACAAAGAACTGTTCACAAGGTACATCATGAAGAATATAAAGTACCGGTCTGACTTTCTCAAGACAAACCGGCCCTTGGGGGCTACAATGCAATGAAGGTGTAGAAATTCTAAAAGTGCAATATTTACCTCATAGCGTTCCTTCATTAGATTTACTAAACCGGCTTCATAATCACGGCTTGTATATAGTCGGTTCAGAAAACCGGAATGAAGGTCTTGAGTAGAGAGATCGGTATAAGCAGACAAATCAGTCTTACCCTTCCCTTTGTTCATGGCAGCAAATTCATCTTTAGCAGTATGCTTTGACAGAGCAACCGGATTACCAGGGGCGGTATATGCAGTGCCTGTAACAACAACATCATCATCCTTGGCCGGGCTGGAAGAGTCAAGGTTCTGAACAGGGCTTGGCGGTTTGTTAGCTGGACTTGGCGGATCAGCAATTGAGTCCCGTTGTTCCATTGCCGGGCTCGGGGGAGCAGGAGGATTTAAAGTATCAGCCTCTGCAGTCGGTTCAGCTTCTGGCGGGTTAGCATTACCATCTTGATTTGGCCCAGCAGAGCTGTCCATGGCAACTTCCAGGTTTTCGTTATGATACTCGGGGGTCTTTTCCGGATCAACTTCAACTGTAGGGTCGCTGGTCTTGGCCTTCTTGCTTAATCGAGCTTTGGCGCTATAACACCAAAGGTTAGAGTATGACAAACCGGCAAAATAAAGTTATAAATCAGGTAACACTTACCCGGCAACTACTTTGAGAGGAGGTAATTGGGTGGTCGACGAACCGCCAGACGAGCTAGAAGAAGCCTGGTAATTCGGGTCAGACGGATTGAGAGGGCATCGGAAGAAACCTTTTAAAGGGTATTGTTTTTCAGGAGAACAAATCACCTCTGGACGGCGTTTCCGGGGGGCGTATCAGCTAAACCGGACGAAGTGATCTGTTGACCACTATGCCGGGTTGTGCGATGTTCTTCTGCTTGCCGTTTCTTCAAAGAAAATTCTGGATCCAAATGAGCAAGGGGGTGAGATTGTTTTATTTTCCGGACTGTACGGCGAGTTCTTTGAACCGGCACAGGGTCCGACTCGGAAGAAAGAAGAATTACCTCAACATCATCCTGAAGATGATCATTGTCAATAAGATGTATAAAAAAGGAGCCAAGTGAGTCAAGTTCTACCTCAGCATCTGATTCTTCTTCCTCCGGCGGTTCAGAAGAATCGGCAGCTTTCTTCTTTCCGGCCTTCTTGGTGACCTTGGTTTTCACACGAGGAGCACGGGCCGGTTTATTACGTTTCCAGAAAGAGCTGTTGTCCTGAAATTAAGGCAAGGAAAGGTTACTAAACGGTCGATGTGGAAATCAGTAAAGTATGTACATGAACTTACCGCCGGCGGTTTATTGGAGACGCAAAACGGAGCCAAACCGGTTTGGCTGCATGCAACGACCGGTTCATCAAGCATCCTCTTTACACATTCAGTGATTTCAAGCTCGGTCATTATTACTTCATGATGCCGTTGAGGATCTTTTACACTTCCGGTATACTCATGCATCAATCCGGGGCGGCGACTCAAAGGCAGAATGCCCCATGAAACCCAACAGCGGACAAGATCAATGCCGGTTAAACCGTTGGCCATCAGAGCCCGGAGCTTGGCGAGTTGAGGAGCAAAATTCTTCCGTTCCGCGGCGGTTAGACACGGAGGCATTGGGTGGCCGTTGCTAAGCCGGTGAGGGCGGTAGCCCGGCAAGGGATTTTCTCCATCAGGAGCAGTATTTCGGCAGTAAAACCAGGTCTGGTTCCAATCTTTAGGATGGCTATGGTGTTTGGCATGAGGGAAATCAACTTCTTTCCTCTTTTGAATTGATACGCCACCAAGCTCTGTGTTAGGGCCATCTGAGAATTCTGTGCGGCGGTTCAGATGAAAAAAAATCCCGGAACAGCTCCACGGTTGTCTCTTCTTGAAGGTAAACTTCACAGAATACTTGAAAGTTGCATATGTTTGATACAGTGTTCGGACCAATATCTTGCGGATGGAGTTGGAAGCTGGCAAGGACATCCCGGAAATTTTTTGATCCGGGCGGACTAAATCCCCGGTCTAAATGTTGCATAAAAACAATCACCTTTCCCTCTTGAGGTTCAGGTGGACATTCCGATTCCGGAACTCGCTAGTGGAGAATGTTCTTCGAAGCTAAAGCGCCAGTGATGACGTAACCATTGACCTGTGTCTCTGTGATCCGGGATGGAACCCAATTGCAAGCAGAAAATTGCTTCAACATTCTGGAATGAGGAACTGAAAATAAAAAGTGTCGGTTTAAGGCGTCTAATTCAGTGTTAAACCGGAGAAGGATACTGTGCGAGTTCAGTTGGCGGCTTAAGAGAGGGCTAATGTTATATGGCGGATTGACTTTTAAGGAGTTAAACCGGAGAAGGATACTGTGCGACTTCAGTTGGCGGTTTAAGAGAGGGCTAATGTTATAAGGCAGGATGGCCAGAATTCCAAATTTCTGCTAAGTGTTACAAAAACAGGTTTCACAATATGGCAGTATAATTTTGGATCTACCATGGATAATCTAAGAAAATGTTCCCGAGCCCTACAATGGCGCTAAAGAGGAACATAGACGAACCATACGGAGTCTATTCAGAAACAGTAAGATACTACGGTACGGTGAACTAACAACATGGATCTAGCCACAGTTCAAAACTATCGGGCACACATATGTATATTCAACAGGAAGACCAGAAGGAGGAACACAAAAGAACTGATGAACGGCGATGAACATGGATGAACTTGAAACCCTAATGGAGATCTAGGGTTACAGGGAAGCGAACTTACCAGGGTCACACGGCGGCGGAAGAGCGTGGCAGGGTCTCTGGAACAAACAAGGTGATGCAGCAGCCTTGGTCGGTGCAGATTCGAAGATCGACGGCGGCGGCGGCGTTGGGGTTTCTTCCGATCGCGAGGAAGAAGAAGAGAAGAAAGGGGAGAAAATGAAAGTACCCGTCGGGTGTATTTATAACAAGGCAGGGAGATAAGTGACAGTCACGAGAATCGAGGAGTCCAAAGCGGCAAGTGGCGCGTCTGTCGCCTCGATTTCCGGGATGGCATTAAATAAAGGGAATCTTTTCATTTATTTTTTACAGAAATGACATCATGATAATCCGTTGCTGTATCCAGAGGATGACGTCACGGCGGTTTAACAAAGTTTATAAAAGAAGACATCATGGCGGTTTACGAGAAATGAAGGAAGGCGTTCACAGGATTCTGCTAAGTATCAAAGATTAACATGAACATGTTCAAATCAATCTGGGGCCTAATGTTGGGGATATAATTACTGAGTATAAACCGCCCCAGGAGGGGGCCGGTTCACACTCAACCATATTGAAGCCCACGAAGACCCGGAAGGTGGCGCTTTACTATGAAGCTTAGAGGCCCAGAGCCCAAAGGCGGATTAGGGCCCATAGTGGTAAACTGCCATAGTCATATAGCTTGTATTGTAAGATAAGGAAAGGAGAGACCGAGCCAAACACTTGTATGAGTCGGCCTCGGGACTCTGTAAACCAGCTGGGCGTCAACCCGTGTATATAAGGGGACGACCCGGCGGCGGTTCAGGGACAAGAAACAACAACTCGAGAGCCAGGCATAGCGTGTTTTGCTTCGTGGCTATCGAGATCCCAATAATTCGATCACAACTAGACGTAGGCTTTTACCTTCATCGAAGGGGCCGAACTAGTATAAAACTCCCATGTCCCTTGTCCGGTTTAACCCCTTCAAGCTAACCCGTTGCGATGGATCCACGACTAAGTCCTTTCATAAGGACATCTGACGTGATAATTCCATGACACCGGAGGTGAGCCGTGTGGGGATGCCAGATTGGAATTCAGGGGCCGCTGCCCATTCAGGGTCACGCGGCTCGGTGATGTAGAACCACCCCGATTGCCACCCTTTGATGGTTTCTACAAAGGAGCCCTCGAGCCATATGACATTGGGCATCTTGCCCACCATGGCGCCTCCGCACTCCGCTTGCTGGCCTCCCACTACCTTCGGCTTGACATTGAAGGTCTTCAGCCATAAGCCGAAGTGGGGCTTGATGCGGAGGAAGGCCTCGTACACGACAATAAACGCCGAGATGTTGAGGATGAAGTTCGGGGCCATATCATGGAAATCCAGGCCGTAGTAGAACATGAGCCCCCGGACAAATGGGTGGAGTCCACGGAGGAAATGGGGGAGGAACACCACCCTCTCATGGGGCCTGGGGGTGGGGATGAGCTGCCCCTCGTCCGGGAGCCGGTGCGCAGCGTCGTTGGACAAGTATCCGGCTTTCGTCAACTTTTTGATGTGCCCCTCCATGACGGAGGAGGCCATCCACCTGCCTCCCGCTCTGGACATGGCTGGAGAAGGTTGAGGTGGGAAGTGCGGACTTGGGCGCTGGAGCTCGAGTGGGCGGAAATGGATAAGCGAAGGAGGAAGAAGGCGTAGATGAAAAAGGTGGATCCTTATCCCCTTATATGGGCGGACGAAACTATGTACCCCCACCAGCCTGGTAAAACTCGCTTATCTCCCAAGCATCGTGATTAATGGCACGGTTGGGTTACCCATGCCTGTATTGATGAGAATCCCGGAATAAGGGGACACGATCTCTGCTTCGATAAGACGTGCCAAGGAAACCACCTCGCTAAATGCGCTGAGGTGGGACAGTAAAACGATTCGAATAAAGGCTTGGCCGTGGCGTGATGTCATGCTGCGGAATACGTCAGCAGATTAGATTTGTACAAATATTATTCTCTCTACGGTGGTATCTGGAACTTATTTTGCAGAGCCGAACACTATCCTTGTGTTCAAAATCTTCTATGAAGTATTCGGAGGAGGAACCCGCCTTGCAATGCCGAAGACAATCTGCATGCCGGACTCGTTGTCATTGAAGCCTGGTTCAGGGGCTACTGAGGGAGTCCTGGATTAGGGGTGTCCGGATGACCGGACTATAACCTTTGGCGGGACTCCTGGACTATGAAGATACAATATTGAAGACTTCGTCCCGTGTCGGGATGGGACTTTTCTTGGCGTGGAAGGAAAGCTTGGCGATACAGATATGTAAATCTCCTCTCATTGTAACCGACTCTATGTAACCCTAGCCCTCTCCGATGTCTATATAAACCGGAGGGTATTAGTCTGTAGGACGAATAACAATCATACCATAGGCTAGCTTCTAGGGTTTAGCCTCTCTGATCTCGTGGTAGATCTACTCTTGTACTACCCATATCATCAATATTAATCAAGCAGGAGTAGGGTTTTACCTCCATCAAGAGGGCCCGAACCTGGGTAAAAAATAAAAACATCGTGTTCCTTGTCTCCTGTTACCATCTGCCTAGACGCACAGTTCGGGACCCCCTACCCGAGATCCGCCGGTTTTGACACCGACAACAAGCATGATCAGAAGCTTCACAAGAGGGCAGTTAATGCTATTGAACTGGCGGTGCCACGTTACTTGCGGTGGTCCGAGAAGCCCATTGTGTGGAGCAGAGAAGATCATACGCCCTAGGTTGATAATCTGGGTCATCTAGCTTTGGTGGTGGCACCTCAGGTGGGAGGTTATAAATTTACCAAGGTACTGATGGATGGAGGGAGCAGCATCAACATCTTTTACTATGAGACCTTCCGTCGAATGGGGTTGACAGACAAGAGTCTTAAACCGTCAAACACTATTTTTCATGGTGTAGTACCAAGTAAATCGGCATATCCTGTTGGCAAGATCGCTTTGGAGGTTGTGTTTGGAGATGAGCATGATTCTAGGTCTAAAACATTGACCTTTGAAGTGGTGAAAATCCAGAGCCCATATCACGCACTATTTGGACGGCCGGCTTACGCGAAGTTCATGGCGAGGCCCTGCTATATTTATTTATAGCTCAAAATGCCGGATATTAAGGGGACCATCACAGTACACGGAAGTCGAAAGATCGCTTTGGATTGCGAGGAGTGGGATGCGGCCTATGCTGAGTCAGTTTGTGCTACAGAGGAGCTGAAGTTCTATAAAAACAATGTTGATCCGGCAGACATGACCCCTCTGAAGAAGCCCACCACTAAGCATGACCCGACCCTGAAGTTCAAACCGGCTGATGAGACTAAACTTGTTGACTGTGTTCCTAGCAATTCATCAAAACAGTTTAGCATCAGCACCAATCTGGATCTGAAATAGGAAAGCGCGCTCATCGAGCTCATCCGTGAGAACCGGTACATTTTTGCATGAGAGCCTTCTGACATGCTAGGTGTACCGAGGGAACTCGCTGAGCACACTCTCAATACTGATCCCAAGTTTAAACCACTCAAGCAGTTTCTTCGCCGCTTTAACGAGGAAAGACGCAAGGCCATTGATGAGGAGGTAGCCCAACTGTTGGCTGCTGGGTTTATCATCGAAGTATTTCACCTTGAGTGGTTAGCTAATCCGGTGCTGGTTCTTAAGAAAAATGACACTTGGTGCATGTGTGTGGACTACACAAATTTGAACAAAGCTTGTCCGGCAGATCCTTTTGCTCTCCCGCGTATTGATCAGATCATTGATGCGACGACGGGTTGTGAGCGTTTAAGTTTCTTGGATGCTTATTCTGGTTAGCATCAGATGAAAATGGCAGTTAAGGACCAGGAGAAGACAACCTTCATCACTCCCTTTGGAGCCTTCTGCTATGTTTCTATGCCTATTGGGCTCAAGAGTGCCCAGGCAACTTATCAGTGCTGTGTGCAGAATTGTCTTCACAATAAGATTGGGCGCAATGTTCATGCATATGTGGATGACATCGTAGTAAAATCAAGGAAGAAGGAGACATTGATAGATGATCTCAAGGAGACATTTGACAATCTTCAGGTTTATAAGATGATGCTTAATCCGGACAAGTGTGTTTTCGGTGTTCCGGCAGGCAAGCTCTTAGGCTTTCTGGTGTCCGATAGAGGCATCGAAGCTAATCCGAAAAAGATCAAGGTGATTACATCTTTGGCTAAACCGGCATGTATTAATGATGTTTAGCATCTAGCGGGTTGAATTGCAGCCCTGAGCCGGTTTATTAGCCGCTTGGGCGAGAAGGCGATCCCTCTATATCAGATGTTGAAGAAAACAGACACTTTTGTCTGGAGTGACGCAGCTGATGCGGCGTTTGAGGACTTGAAGCAGCAGTTGGCTGAACCGCCGGTCCTTGCTTCTCCGGTTGACAAGGAGCCCTTGTTATTGTACGTGGCTGCTAATGCCCATGCTGTCAGTGTGGCAATTGTGGTTGAGCGCAAGGAGGCTGGGAAGGAATATCCGGTTCAACGGCCGGTTTACTACATCAGTGAAGTGCTTATCGAGTCGAAGCAACGATATCCGCATTGGCAGAAGCTGGTATATGGGGTTTTTATGGCGAGTCGTAAGCTCAAACAATACTTTCAAGGCCATCCCATCACAGTGGTCAGTTCTACTCCTTTGGGTGATATAATTCAGAAACGGGAAGCAACTGGCCGGGTTGCAAAGTGGGCAATTGAGCTTGGTCCACATGGGTTGAAGTATATGCCTCGGATAGCCATCAAATCTCAGGCACTTGTTGACTTCATCAATGATTGGATCGAGTTACAGGCACCAGAGGACAAACCGGATAACACGTACTGGACTATTCACTTTGATGGATCCAGGCAATTGGAGGGCTCGGGGGCTGGAGTTGTCCTTACTTCCCCTCGAGGTGATAAAATTCGTTATGTTCTCCGCTTAATGTTTCCTTGTACTAACAACGCAGCTGAGTACGAGGCATTGCTGCACGGTCTCCGTATGGCCAAGGAAATGAATTTAAGCCGGGTATGATGCTTTGGAGATTCTGATCTGGTGGCCCAACAGGTTTCTGGCACTTGGGATTCTAAGGATCCACTCATGGCGGCTTACAGACGCGAGGTGGATATTGTGGCGGGTCACCTTAAAGGTTATCAGGTTGAGCACATTGACCGGCGCAAAAATGAAGCAGCAGATGCTTTAAGCTGGCTGGGATCTCAGCGTAAAGCGATACCACCCAATACCTTTTTAGATATCTTGCATAACCCGTCTGTTAAGTTGCCTACAGAGGAGGATTTAGCTGTTCCTGATCTAGAGGCCCAATTGGTAGCCGCTTTACATGTCATTCCGGATTGGAAGGTTCCATATTTTGCGTATATGAACCGGGGCGAGCTACCAGATGATGAGGTTCTAGCCAGACAGATAGTCCGGCGATCCAAGTCCATGGTTATTCACAATGGCAAGTTACACCACTGCAGTGTTTCAGGCGTATTCCAGCGTTGTGTCTCTCCTAAGGAAGGCCAAGAGATTTTACGAGAGATCCATGAAGGGGATTGTGGTCACCATGCCGGTTCAAAATCCCTGGTGGCTAAAGCTTTTCGTCATGGGTTCTATTGGTTGACAGCTCATGCTAATGCTGAGGATCTGGTAAAGCGGTGTGACGATTGTCAGAAGTTTTCACGCCGAGCTCATGTTCCGGCTCAAGAGCTACGGATGATTCCCATCACTTGGTTGTTTGCTACTTGGGAGCTTAATATGGTGGGACCTTTTAAGCGATCCAAGGATAAGAAGACCCACCTATTGGTGGCGGTTTACAAGTTCACTAAGTGGGTTGAGGCGGAGCCCGTAAGTAAGTGTGACGCAGCTACAACGGTTCAATTTATCAAAAAGATCATCTTCCGTTTTGGCTTTCCACACAACATCATCACGGATGATGGCACAAACCTTTCTAAAGGTGAGATGGAGGACTTCTGTCAGAGAGAGTACATCCGGCTTGATATAGCATCCGTGGCTCACCCCCAGTCTAATGGTCAAGCTGAGAGAGCTAATCAAGAAATTTTGAAGGGTATCAAGCCCCGGCTCATGGTTCCTTTAAAGCGGACGCCGGGTTGTTGGGTGGAAGAATTACCTTCTGTGTTATGGAGCATCAACACCACCCCCAATAGATCAACGGGTTACACACCTTTCTTCATGGTTTACGGGGCAGAGGCGGTCCTCCCAAGTGATATCCGTCATGATTCACCCCGGGTTGCTAATTATGTTGAAGTGGACAATGAGCAAGCACGCCAGGAGGCGTTGGACCTGTTATATGAGAAGCGGGACATGGCTTTAGCTCGTTCGGCGGTTTATGAGCAAGACCTGCGGCACTATCACAGCCGCCGGGTTAAAACAAGAACCTTTCAAGAAGGCGACTTAGTGCTCCGTCTCATCCAGGATCAGACTGATATGCACAAGTTATCCCCACCTTGGGAAGGGCCCTTTGTGGTCAACAAGAATCTGCACAACGGATCATACTACCTCATTGACGTTCGAGACGACTCACGCAGTTCTGAGGAGGAGACCCGATGGCCGTGGAACATAGCTCTCCTTCGGCCTTACTACACTTGAGCCATAGGCTTCTCTTATGTACATATTTTGACAATGTATATATTATGATCAATATAATAAACCGGCATCCTTGCTATAAGCAGGGCATCTGCTGTTTTCCTCAAATATCTTTTGGTTACATGGGGGCTTCAGCGGACAAAGCGGAGTACTACCTGTTAAACCGGCTATCATGCCACAATACAGCTTGGGAGCTTCACACTCAAGGGGCCAAAGAGAGTCTGGATGCTATGCACAACTCAAACATAGGCACCCATTGAGCACAGCTCACAAAAATTACTTGGGGTCTCTTTGTGCACTGCAACAAAGAGTTTGAAAGGACCCTTGTAATATGCTATCAAGCACGGCTTGGAAGCCTGGTGTGTTCACCTAAAACCCCGGGTTAACCTGCCTTCATCAGGTAAGCCACTCCTATCCAGGTACTCCTGACATGACCCGCCGAACGTTTGACAAGTCAATCTCATATAAGACCTTGAACTTGTCAAAGTTAAAACACGATTGGTTAGTTGGAGGTCCATCTTAAAAGGCTTTGCAAAATGGTTTAACTCAGCGGCCTGGCAGCCCATGAAAAGCCTCGAATTTGGGCATGGCAGCCCTTGAAAAGCCTCGACTACATGGTTTTTATTTGCTTGTTGCCAAGTTTTTAACCTTTGATAAAGTCTATGTTGAACCGGCATCTATTGACCCGTTATGGCTTTTCAGTCCTCATAATAACCCGGTGTTTGTTAACCTGGCTTGGCTTTCAGCTACAAGTTGTTAGACCATATTTATTATCAAACCGGTGTTTAATAACCCGGACTGGCTTTGACTACATGTCGCCAGCATGATCATCCGACGTTTATCACAACCCGGTATGGTTTAGCATATACACCAGCACTGCATGGTGAGAGTTATCAATACTCTAGATTTGGGTTCTCACCCTTACTACAAATCCAAGTTGGTAAACCAACTAAGTGATTTAATATCACAGGTATGATTTATTTCATATTTTGATTCAGCTTTGGTAATTAAATGGACTTTGTATTGGGCATTGTGACCCGTCCGGCGGTAAACCGCCCGGACAATTCTTTTTATGCAGACATCAGGATCGCATGAAATTATCAAAGTATATAATCAAGCACAACAAATATCATGGAGGATCAAACAAAGTCATGGATCAGTGCCGCAGATCAAAGTATTTTAACTAGCCTATTACAAGGCGCTTTGAGGCCCAAAATAATGATTGTTCTTACACAGAACAAAGTCTGTGAAAAATAACCCGATTGCCGGATTAAGACTCATCGCCAGGTTGATGTGAACTTGATGGATCCTCAGGCGTCGGTTCAACCTCCTCCTCCCCACCAAGTGGCTGGAAGTCAACGGTGGTCCAGTTAATCCGGGTTAGAGCTTGAAAGACAGCCTCTTCACTTATAAGATTCGATGGTTCAACGTCAGGGGCATAAGTGTTCTTATGAATGGGCGGAATAAGATTCTGCACTTCTTTCACAACAGCGTCAACTCGATGGTTGTTGGCATCATAGAAGGACCGATGAGCAGTCAAGTTCACCTCTTCAGCCAATTGACTTGCTACTGGACGCATCTCCTTGGTCAGGGCTTTGAGGGCTTCATTATCAAATGCTGATCCATTTTCTTGTTCATCCGGATAGCCCTTGGCAATATCGACTGGATCCAGGTCAGCTATCCATGATTTGGCATGAGTCAGTGCTAACAAAGCACCAGCCCTGGCAGCAGATCGCTTCAACTCCTCTATCTGAGCAGGAGTCATTGATAGCCTGGCCAAAGTATCCTTGATTAAACTTGGTGCCGGTTTGTTGTATGAAGCTGCACAAATGACTCGTTGTGCACCAGTATACAGTTGCTCAATCAACGTGTAAGCTTCCTTCAACTTCATCTGCATATCTGCGCCAAGATGAGCAATGCAATTACCTGCAACGGTTTCAGAATTTAATGTTAAACCGACAGAGTTGAAGGTACTTTAGAACGTGCTATTACAAAGTACATACCAAAAATTGCAGAAGTCATGGCATTCACTTGATGTTCCAGCCCAGTCAGCTCTCCCTCCACCGGTTTAAGAGCTGCCTCGGCATCTTCAGCCCGCTTCAACAAAGCAGCCTTCTCAGTTTCCGAGTTAGTGCGTTCATTTTTGAAGCCATCCTTCAATTGTTCCATGGCTGTCAAAGCGCCCTTTAGCTCCTCTTTGTCTTTAGGGGTCTCTTCTTGCTGGGACTTGATGTTTTCTTGAAGATCGGCGATTTGAGATTCTTTGGTATTTATATCGGTTTACAAAAATCAGAAGAGGAAGCTGTTAATATTTCTCTCAAAGTCCCAAGCACATAACAAGTTATACACTTGGCACTTGAGGGCTAATGTGGATTGTTTCTTAAAAACGATGTTTTAATGTCCCAAGACTCAATATAAGTACTAAGCTTGGCACTTGGGGGCTAATGCCTAATTGACCAGTCAAATAAAACGTGAAGACAATTAATAAGGACAGAAAGTCCCGGTTCATCTTGTTGAGATAAACCGGCCCTTGGGGGATACTCAGTTGAAGTGTTCTTTATCTCGAAGTCCCGGTCTATCTTCAAGAGATAAATCGGCCCTTGGGGGCTATAATGGAATTGGAATACAGAACAAGCAAATGTAAAGAATTTTGAAGAATACCTCATAGCGTTCCTTCATTAAGTTTACCAAATCGGCCTCATAATCCCGGCTTGTGTATAGGCGGTTTAAGAATCCAGAATGGAGCTCTTCGGTGCTAAGGTTAATGAAGATGGATAAATCTACCTTCCCTTTCCCCTTGCCCATAGTAGCAAATTCCTCCTTGGTAGTATGCTTTGACAAGGTAACTGGGTTGCCAGGGATAGTGTGACCAGTACCAGTGATAACAACATCATCATCGCCATCTTTTGATGGGGTTGGAGGATTGACAGTATCCCTAGCCAGGTTTGGCACATCTTTGTCTTTGGCTGGGCTTGGAGGATCAGCATGCGGACTGGGCGGGTTGACTTCTGGCGGTTCAGCATAGGTATCCTGATTTTGGGGTACAGGATCATCAATGGCGATGTCAACATCTCTATTAGCACCTTCTGAAATTCTATCCGGTTCAACCTCTTCAGTAGGGACATTGGTTTTTGCTTTCTTGCTCAGACGGGCTTTGGCGCTGTAATATTAAAACAAGAGGTCACTTGGTAAACCGGCGCAAGAAAACAAAGTTAAAGCTAGTATACTTACCCAGGGACGGTTTTGAGGGGAGGCATTTGAGTGGTTGATGAATCACCAGATGAAGAATTGGAAGACACCTGGTAATTCAAATCAGACAGATTAAGTGGGTATCGGAAGCAACCCGCCAAAGGATAAGATTTTTTGGAAGAACAAGGAACCTCTGGACGACGCTTCCGGGTTGGTGTATCTGGTAAACCAGAAGAAGTGACCTATTGGTCGCTATGCCGGGTTGTGCGACGACCTTCATGTTGATGTGTCTTCAAAGAAAATTGTGGATCCAAATGAGCAAGAGGGTGAGTGTGTTTTACTTTCCGAACTGCACGGTGAAATTTTTGAACCTGCACATGTTCTAAATCAGAGGCAAGGGAGATTACCTCTATATGATCAGCACGGCTGGTTTCCGCATCATCCTGAGAATAGTCATTGTCAATAAGGTGTATGAAAAGTGAACCGAGGGAGTCAAGTTCTACCTCTTGATCCGACTCATCAACGTCTTTTGGCGGATTAGAAGACTCGGTGGTTTTCTTCTTGGCTGCTTTCTTCGTGACTTTGCTTTTTTGCACGAGGAGCCCTCACCGGTTTGTCTGAAGTTTCCTCTTCCAGAAAGAATATTTGGCCTATAAAATCAAAAAAAGGGTTATCAGAACAATACTAAAGCAGAGACGGATAAATAAAGGTAGAAAAAGTAAACTTCTTACTGCTGGCAGTTTGTTGGAGGTGTAAAAAGGGGCCAATCCAGTCTTGCTGCATTGAGCGATCGGTTCATCCATCATCTTCTTCATGGATTCAGTGACTTCCTCATCAGTCATTTCTATCTCATGATACCGTTGAGGGTCCGTGATGTTTCCGGTATACTCATGCATCAAACTGGAGCGGCGGCTCAAGGGAAGGATACCCCATGAAACCCAGCATCGAATGAGGTCAATACTGGTTAAGCCATTTGCTAGAAAGGCCCGGAGCTTAGCAAGTTGAGGTGCATAAGCTTGTCGTTCTTTGGCTGTGAGCCGTGGTGGTAGTGGATGGCCATTGCTGAGCCGGTGAACACGACAACCCAGTAGAGGGTTTTCATCAGCACGTGCGGTGTTCCGACAGTAGAACCATGTTTGATTCCAGTCTTTCGGATGGCTGTGATGTTTGGCATGAGGGAAATTGACTTCCTTCCTCTTCTAAATCGACACACCGCCAAGTTCAGTATTGGGGCCATCAGAGAATTCGGTTCGGTGGTTTAAGTGGAAAAAGTCTTGGAAGAGCTCAACAGTTGGTTCTTCTTGAAGGTATACTTCGTAGAACACTTGAAAGTTGCATATGTTGGACACATAATTTGGTCTAATGTCTTGAGGATGGAGTTGGAAGCTAGGAAGCACATCTCAGAAAAACTTTGAATCGGGCGGGCTAAAACCCTGGTCTAGATGCTACATGAACACAATCACTTCCATCCCGAGGTACTGGAGGGGACTCAGGGCCAGGAACTCGCCAATGAAGGACATCTTTCTTGGCCAAAGCGCTAGTTAAAACATATCCATTGAGCTGCATTTCTGTGACCCGCGAAGGAACCCAGTGCAAGCGGCTAATTGCTTGGTCATTTTGGAAGACAAACTGAAAAGAAAGTGTGAAGTCCGGTTTACGACTCAAGGGGGATGTGCACAAACCAGTGTTAAATCATGGAATTTTATCAAGGTATATATACATGTTAAACCGGCCGTTGCTACTCAAGTCAGGATGGCGGTTTAAGTGAGGGCTAATGGTACCAGGCGGATTATGATTTTCTACAAGTTAAACCGCCTATGGGGGAAGCAGCAGAGCTGAAATTCACTAAGTGTTGCAGAAACAAGTTTCACAAAATGATGATATAATTTTGGATCTACCATGGTTCAGTAAAGAATTTTTCATGAGGCCTACAATGGCGTTAAGCAAAACAGAGAAGGTCTAGAGGGGATTTATCCAGGAATAGCATGATGCTATACAACGACAGACTAAACCTATGGATCTACCGCAGAGAGAAACTATCAGGTCTAGCTAAGATGCAGTAAGAGGCCAAGAGGAAAAGTGGAGAAGCACTGATGAACGTCCACGAACATAGATGAACATGAAGCCCTAATGGAGATCTAGGGTTAAGGAAGGGAGTACTTACGAGGGCCATGCAGCGGGGGAGGAGTATCGCAGGATCTCTGGTACGAACAGGATGATGCAGCAGCCTAGTCGGTGCAGATTCGAGGGTTGACAGCAGCGGCGGTGCTTGAGCTCTTCGGGTTGCGAGGAGGGAGACGAGAAGCAAGGAGGAAAAATGGAAAGACCCCCAGCCTTATTTATAAAGAGAAGGGGATAAGTGGCAGGCGCAAGAATCGAGGAGACTGAAGCGGCAAAAGAGGGCGCAGCTGTCGCCTCGATCTTTGGGATATAATTAATGAAGGGAATCTTTATTATCTTTTTATACAAAGATGATGTCATGACAATTCACTGCTACATCCAGAGGATGATGTCACGGCGGTTTACCAAGGTTGACAGGGAGAAGACATGATGGCGGTTTACGAGAATTATAAGAAGATGTTCACGAAATTTTTCTAAGTATTGAAGATTGACATGAACAGGTTCAAATCAATCTGGGGCCTAATGTTGAGGATATAACTACTGAGTGTAAACCTCCCAGGTGGGGCCGGTTCACGCTCAACTATATTGAAGCCCAGGAAGACAAAGAAGATGGCGGTATACTAATAAAGCTTAGAGGCCCAGAGCCCAAAGGCGGATTAGGGCCCATAATGGTAAACCGCCGTAGTTGTATAACTTGTATTGTAAGTTAGGAAAGGGGAGACCGAGCCGGACACTTGTATGAGCCGGCCTCGGGACTCTGTCAACCGGCCGGGCATCACCCTGTGTATATAAAAGGGACGACCCGACGGCGGTTCAGGGACAAGAAACAACAACTCGAAAGCCAGGCATAGCGTGTTTGCTCCTTGGTAATCGAAACCCCAATAATTCCATCACAACTAGACGTAGGCTTTTACCTTCATCGTAAGGGGCCGAACTAGTATAAAACTCTCGTGTCCTTTGTCCGGTTTAACCCCTTCAAGCTAACCCGTCGCGATGGCTCCACGACTAAGTCCTTTCATGAGGACATCTGATGTGATATTTCCACGACATCTGCTGATGTCAAGAAGTTCATTGAACTGGACTCTACAGCCAAGAACATCATTTGTGGTCATCTGACCAAAGGGCAGTATGGCCGTGTGAGCGCTCTGGAAACGTCGAAGCTAGTCTGGGACTGGCTCTCCAAGTTCAATGAAGGCCTCTCAACTTAGTGTGATCAACGAATCAGTACTCTCCGCAACCTCTTCAACCGCTTCAAAAGACACGACAATGAGAATGTTCAGCTCATGTTTGATCTCCTCACTGATATCACAAATGAGCTCCGTGTGCTCGGTGCAACTGACATTACGAAGCATGAAATAGTGAAGACACTCCTGAGATCTCTTGACAGCTCATTTGACACCCTAGCCCTGATGATACAAGAACGCTCTGATTTCAAGACACTCGATCTATCTGGCATACTTGAGAGGCCAAACACACATGAGTACCAGCTATCTGAGAAACGAGATATCTATGTCCCCAACTATGGCCGAACTCGCGCTTTGAAGGCAAAGGCTGCTGCTTCCTCATCTGGAGAAGAATCTGACTGCAGTTCCGGTGATCCTGAAGATATTGGAAAGGATCTTGCTATGCTTGTGAAGAAGTTCCAGAAATTCACTAGGAAGAAAAGCTTCAGAAAGTCTTCACGATCCAGCTCAAGGGATGATGAAGCTTCCACCCATGACAGCAATAAAAGAACCTGTCACAAGTGCAAGAAACCTGGCCACTACATCTCTGAATGTCCATAGTGGGACAATGAGAAGAAGAAGAAGAAGAAGAGCAAAGAATATGATTCTGATGAAAAGAAGAAGAAGAAATTCTCAAAGTCTTCTTCCAAATCTTCCTCCAAGTCTTCATCACACAAGAAGAACTCATCAGGCAAGGCAAGTGATTTTGTTGGCAAGGAAATGGATTTAGAGGAGGAGTCTTCTTTGGAGGAGGTGGTGGAGTCTGAGGAGGAGTCAGACTCTAGTGTCGCAAGTCTCGCTCTAGCTACAGCTTACGTTGCTAAGTCCATCTTTAACACTGAAGACAATGGCTCCGTCACCAACACTGATGACGAGAACGACTCGACTCCCACCTACTGCTTCATGGCACGTGGTGCCAACGTAAACTCTCGCGATGCTTACTTTCAAACATCAAGTGAAGATGACTCTGATGGTGAATCCAAACCTAGCTACAAAAAACTTGCTAAAATTGCAACTGAACAACAAAAATCTATGGAACATATTCAAAAACTGTTAGACAAAAGCGATGACCTGTTGGACGCGGAAATGACTAAGACTCAGTCCTTAATCAAAGACATAAAAAATGTTCATGTTAAGTACCAGGAACTTGAAGGTCGTCATGAAACGCTCTCAACATCTCATGAAAAGCTCTCCTATGATTATCTTCAAAGGAAGCAGGAACTTGAGAAATTGAGATCGGATCATGAAGATCTTCAAAAAGAGAACGAGTCACTTCGCGCTCAATAGATCAGTCCCGCTCAGGAAGGATTTGAACCACCATGTCTAAAATGCATTGAGCGTGATAATGCTGCCTCTATTGCTGAATGTTCCACTGCAACTACTGTTGAGATATCTTCAACTGCTGATGTGGTAACTAACCCCTCTGTTGAGGATACCACTACTGTTGCTAATGAGAATGCCAGGTTGAAGACACTGCTTGAGACAGGGATGTACAAAAGCCTCAAAGGGCATCAGACATTATGTGATATCCTCAAAAAGCAGATTCTGAACCGAAACCCTAGAAAAGAGGGTGTAGGGTTCGAGAGAAAAATGAATGTTGATGGGTCATACTGGAAGCCTGAGTAGTACCCCCAAACCACGTGGGTTGCTGCAAAGGGACCTCCAGTAGATCCATCCACCTTATCTAGTTTCACTTGTGCTAACCCTATTATCATTGATGAATCCTTTGATGCAAACTATAAGCTGTTTAAGAATCAGAATGGTGAAGTGTTTGCCAGCTATATTGGTACTAACTGCAGGAATGGGCCACCTATGAAGAAGATATGGGTACCCAAAAGCTGTCTTGAGAATCTTCCCATGAATGTCATCATGACACCACCCGTGAAGAAGAAAAACCCCATAGCAAAAGCTTCATACAGACCGAGGACTCATCTGAGTCACCCTAACGTCAATGTTTTGCAGGAAAATCATACTCAGACCCATGAATATGAGCGTGTTTCATTAAACCGCTATGTTCATAGAACCAATAACTTTTCTACTTATTCATATGAGTATTATTCACCCCCTGCAAGGCTATTTACTAGGGCTCCGAAGCCAAAGTTCTCAGATGCTGCACTTAGACTCATTGCTTCTAAGCCACCCCTGAAGCTGTGGGTGGTTAAGAAAACTTAACTCTCTCTTGCAGGGAAAGGTCTCCAGCCGGAAATCAAAAGCATTTGAAGCTAATGTTGGAGACCTTAAAAACCTTGTAGGGCGCAAGATAAAATGGCCAAATGGTCTTACTATGTATTTCACTCCAAATTTCCTTGACACTCATCCTAACTATCCTAACCAAGACCTGAATTTTCATGTTCCACTTGTTCGTCAAATGTTTCTGCTTCACAACACGCTTGGTGAAGCCTATCCCCCAAACTGCACTGTAGGCTACGACACCTCGTGCTTCAGAATGGATTATGGACAGTGGATGCACTAATCACATGACTGGAGATTGAAGTCTTCTGATGGATTCAACGCTAATACTGGTAAAAGCAAGGTATTGGGTCTAGGTAGAGTTGCAATATAAACGGATCAACACATGGATAAAGTGATGCTTGTTGAATCCCTTGGTTTCAAATTAATGTCTGTCTCAATGCTTTATGACTTAAACATGATTGTGCTATTTGGAAAATATCGCTGCCTTGTACTGATGGAATCTGACAAGTCTCTAGTCTTTGAACGATATCGAAAAGATGATCTGTATATGGTAGATTTCTCAGCAGGACCATAGATGGCCGTATGTCCTCTAGCAAAAGCTTCAGAATGCTAGCTTTGGATCGAAGGCTAGGGCATGCTAGCATGAGGAACTTGCACACTCTCGCGAAGAAGAAGCATGTTGTGGGCATCGAAGGCGTCAAGTTCAAGAAGGATCATATGTGGGGTGCCTGCGAAGCCGGAAAGATGACAAGAGCCAAGCATCCCTCAAAGACAATCATGACCACATCTCAACCCTTCGAGCTGCTGCACATAGACTTATTTGGCCCTACTCACTACTCTACTCTCAATGCTACTGCTTGTCTATATGGCTTCGTCGATATACTTGGGTGCAGATAATCCTATACAAGACTGAAGTGCAGGATGTCTTCAGACGCTTCGCCAATCGTGCCATGACGAACTATGGCATCAAGATCAAGCACATCAGAAGCGAGAACGGCACCGAGTTCAAGAACACTGGCCTCGACCTCTACCTGGATACCATGGGTATCACTCATGAGTTCTCTGCTCCTTACACACCTAGCAGAATGGCATCGCGGAGCGCAAGAACAGAACTCTTATTGAGATGGCACGAATGATGCTTGATGAGTACAAGACTCCACAGAAGTTCTGTCTTGAAGCCATTGATACTGCATGCCATGTCATCAACCGTGTTTATCTTCATAAGCTTCTGAAGAAAACCTCCTATGAGCTCCTAACTGGTAAGAAGCCAAATGTAAGTTACTTCAGAGTATTTGGTGCTAAGTGCTGGATCAAGGATCCACATCACACTTCCAAATTTGCACCGAAAGCACACGAAGGTTTTATGCTTGGTTACAGAAATGATTCGCACTCCTACAGAGTCTTCAACCTCTTTCACTATAAAGTGGTTGAAACTGTGGATGTGCGGTTCGATGAGACTAACGACTCGCAAAGAGAGCACCTGACAAATGTGCTAGATGAATTATCCCCTAGGGACTCAATCAAGCAAACGGGAACTGGAGAAATCATACCCTCTGAGAATCAGACTAAAGAAGAACTGATCGTTTCTGCATCCACTCAACCTAAAGACAATGCTCAACCTGAAGATAATCCTCCAAATGATGACATTGATTAGAATGAGCAAAATCTTCGTCCTGCTCATCCTCATGTTGCAAATGAAGTACAGATTGAGAAGATGATCGATAGCCTCAATGCACCTGGTCCACTCACTCGTTCAAGAGCCACACAAAGAGCAACACAACTCACCAATTTCTGTGGAAATTTTGCATTTGTCTCAATCTCAAAACCGAAGAAAGTCACCGAAGCCTTTATGGAACCTGAATGGATTCAAGCTATGCAAGAAGAGCTTCAACAGTTTGAGTTGAATAATGTGTGGGAACTGGTCAAGCGTCCTGATCCTCAAAAGCACAATATCATTGGCACCAAATGGATATATCGCAACAAGCAATATGAACATGGTCAAGTGGTCAGAAACAAAGCTCGTCTTGTTGCACAAGGTTACACTCAAGTGGAAGGAATTGACTTCAATGAAACGTTTGCTCCGGTGGCAAGGCTTGAAGCCATTCGCATACTGCTAGCCTATGCAAATCATCACAACATCCATCTATATTAAATGGATGTGAAGAGTGCTTTTCTCAATGGAAAGATAGAAGAAGAAGTATATGTTGCACAACCTCCTCGCTTTGAAGATCCAAAACATCCTAATATGGTATACAAGCTCAACAAGGCACTGTATGGCCTCAAACAAGCCCCTCGTGCTTGGTATGACACGCTCAAAGACTTCAAACCTGGTTCACTAGATCTACTCTCTTCACGAAGACATATGATGGTGAACTGTTCGTGTGCTAAATCTATGTGGATGCCATTATCTTCAGCTGCACCAACAACAAGTACAGTGATGAGTTTGGTCACATGATGCAAGAGCAATATCAGATGTCCATGATGGGTGAACTAAAGTTCTTTCTGGGTCTCCAAATTCATCAACAACGCAATGGTATCTTCATATCTCAAGAAAAATATCTCAAAGATTGCCTGAAGAAGTTTGGAATGCAAGACTGCAAAGGATTCACGATGCCAATGCCAACCAAAAGTCATCTGGGTCCCGATGACAATGGTAAAGAGTTCGGCCAAAAGGTATAACGCTCCATGATTGGTTTTTTGCTTTATTTATGTGCATCTAGGCCAGATATAATGCTTTGTGTTTGCATGTGTGCCCGATTCAAAGCGGCACCAAAGGAATCGCATCACTTAGCTGTGAAGCGAATTCTTCGATATTTGGCTTACATACCAACACTAGGATTATGGTATCCAAAGGGCTCAGAGTTTGATCTAGTTGGATTCTCAGATGCTGATTATGCTGGTGACAAGGTTGATCGCAAGTCCACATCAGGCACATGTAACTTTCTGGGATGATCACTTGTCTGTTGGTCTTCAAAGAAGCAGAACTGTGTATCTCTCTCCACTGCTGAATCTGAATACATTGCTGTTAGATCTTGCTGTGCTCAGCTCTCTGGATGAAGCAAACTCTCAAGGACTATGGTATACACCTGAAGAATGTGCCTCTCTACTGCGACAATGAGAGTGCCATCAAGATTGCCAACAACCCAGTTCAACACTCGAAGACAAAGCACATTGAGATTCGTCATCACTTTCTCAGAGATCATGTAATGAAGGAAGATATTGATATCATTCACGTCAACACTGAAGAGCAATTGGCTGATATCTTCACAAAGCCCTTGGATGAGAAAAGGTTTTGCAAGTTGCGGTGTGAGCTAAATATCTTGGAATCCTCAAATGTCCTGTGAATTGGACACACATCCTAACACTTATGCATTTTGATGACTTAGATGTGCGACACACAAAGTAACGTATATCTTCAATCAATGAAGACATACACTCTAAGTGTGAATACATTAATGCGGAATTTGACTTCCGAGCACCACGATAATTGTGTGCCATGTCTGGGTCTAATACTTCCTATACGGTGGGTAACGCCACCACCAAACTTTTTTTGAAGTGTTTCTCTTGGCGTTATGACTGCAAAGTCTTCATAACTGATTTGTCTTCATCCCAGACTTGTATTCAAGTTTATCTTCATCTCGTTGATTTGGCCTTAAACTAGTTATATATTACTTGTGTTCTGTCCTCTACAACATTCACTTATAGCTATGACTTCTTGTTGAATCTTTTGATCTAAGTGAATGTGATCGGACCCTAACCTATCTATGCTTCTACCTCAACTCTATCTGTCCAAATCATATGCATTCTATTGAAAAATGTCGATTGTCTTCACTGAGACCTTGCCAGCTGAAGTCAATCTGACAAACATTTACATCTGTTTTTAATGCTATATCCTTTTTGCGTGAAACCCGGAGAATTCAGAACGACCACCTCGACAATCCAGGCGTGCGTGGGAACATGGAACCACTTCCAAGGTGTTGCATGCTTTCCACGTGTCCGTCAGATGTGAACCGCCAGGGGCACCTGCGTAATTGCGCTGTGCCGTCTCATTCCTTATAAATACCCATCTCGTCTCGGTCAAAAATTCTTCTTCCTCCTCGCCACCTCTCACAAACCCTAGCGCCTCCGCTAGCTCTCGACGACGCCGGCGACGAAGTGCTTAGCTACCGCGACTTCTCCGACGCCGTCCTCAGGCCGGCTGCGGACCTTGTCCTCTCCGCCGCCGCCGTAGGTGTCCTCCGTCGCCAAGTTAGGGCACGGAAGATCGAACTGCTTGGCCTATAACTTCGCTCTGTCTAGTAGTTCTTCTTGTGGTAATTAAATTTCACTTTTTACTGTTTTTTTGATATGATAGATTCATCCTTCTTTACTGAAAGTGGTTTCTAGATCTCCAAGTTGAATCTATCTCTTTCTGCATCTCATACTCTGCCTAGTCTATTCACTTATGTTTCGTTACAAGTTAGATTCCTTACTTGTACTTATTCTTGGATTTGTACAACTCTGGAACCAACTCACATCAAGTAAGTGAATGTCTTCGCGTTATGAGGTCAATATCTTCAAACTGATTTATCTTCAAAATCTTCTGAGAATGCATATGACCTCTTCCCCTTCCCTCGCACCTCTAATGCTGTCACAGGTACATGTCCGTGGGAGAATCCCTTGGTTCTCATAGTCTGCATTCATTTACAGAATTCTTACAGAGTCACATCAATTCACCTGAAGCCAGTTCTTGTCAGACCAGCCGTCTAAAGCCCTTGCAAGTACTGAAGCCTTTCAGATTAAGCTTCATGGCCACTGAGAAATCAGCAAGAAAGGGAGGCAGACAGCGCCGTGGGAACACCTCCAAGGATTTGCCTCCAGATTTGCACGAGCTGTACAAAACAGACCCTGAGGAAACCTATACAGGTCGCAAGAATCGAATCCAGTGGATTCGAAGATATTGGGCAGAGGAATGGTTCATGTACCGCTTCGTCACAGAAGAGTATGCAGAGAAGAATGCCATCAAAGGACCCTGGGGAGATATTGTGTACAAAAATCTTCAACCCCAGTCCCTTCGTGAAGCCATTCAACGAGAATTCTATATGTGCATGATTCGCGGACCGCAGCTAGAGAACGCTGACCCTTCTTTTCTGCTATGGCACCGTGAAGACCATCTGTTCAAGCGCAACTACCAGTTCGCCAAAGACTCAGCTGCGAAGAACAAGAAGGCTTTAGGACTTGACTTCAACCCTGGTCCTTCTTCACCTCGGGATGACGGCACCCGTGAAGCCAATGAGAACAGGATCGGCCCCTTATACAACCTCGCAGGCCTCATCGCACACATTGTTGTCCAAGGTGCAAAAGTGGATCATTCTGATGATGGTGCTGACACTGATGAGGCTCCAGCTCCTACTCCAAAGCCGCAGAAGCAAAAGAAAGCTAAAGCTTAAAAATCATCTGCTGCTCCAAAAGCTTCTCGAGTGAAGCCATTAGCAACTGCCCCTCCTGCTCCCAGTAACACCTCTGAAGATCCCTCTCGCATCTCCAAGAAGCGCAAGAAGCCATA
The DNA here is from genome assembly GCF_018294505.1 of Triticum aestivum. Lineage (NCBI taxonomy): Eukaryota > Viridiplantae > Streptophyta > Magnoliopsida > Poales > Poaceae > Triticum > Triticum aestivum. The sequence goes on from NC_057801.1 coordinate 671,920,565, forward strand.
GAAGAAAACTGTTCAGAAATCCAGTCAAGCACTGACACCAACTGCCGTTTTGAGGAACAAAACTGAAGCCATTGATCTTTCTTCAGATGAAGAATTTGGTGAGGATGTTCTTGAACAGCTGATAAAGAGAAAGCAAGAGGTGGAGATCTTCAATGATCTGCCCCTCTTCGATGTGAACATCTTGGATAATTTCATTGATGAGTGGTTCGACAATCAAGATCTCAGTTTTGATGATCTTCAACTCCCCATTGGCATTAGCGTCGCCTTCCAAGGTACAATTCCTCCTGAGCTGGCTCTGGCCTAGCGCAATTCCTTCCAAGGCGTAGTTCAAGAAGCATGTGGCCAAGCTTAGTGTGGCTGATGTTCAGAAATTCAAGCTGATGCTGAATGACCTCAAGGAAGCATTTCGCAAGAAGCATGAAGAAGCCAAAGGCTCAAGAGAACGCATGAAGAATCTTGCTGCCAAGTGTGTTCAAGATTACAACGAAACTGAAATGCGCAAGGCACTTGGGCGTCCATGCATTGACCCCAAGATGGATGCCAAAAAGAAGAAGAAGTCTAGTGTGGCCCCAACTGAAGCTCCAAGGCGGGAAGAACCTCACATTGTCTTCCCTGCCAACATGACAGGCTCGAAGCCTAAGGTCCCCACAGTGGCTTCAGAACAGAAGAAAACCAAGGCAACTGAAGCCGAAGCCAGGAAGCGGAAAATCAAGAGAACCACTGATGATGCACCGCCCCCCAAGAAGAGGAAGACCAAGAAGAGATATTGGGCTGCTCCCAAAGAGACCCTTGTTGTTGAGCCCATTGCTTTTGCTCCCCCTCCATCTGCAAATCAAGAGCGTCAGTTGATTGTTCATGAGCCTGCTTCCACAGAGGCTCCTGAAGCTCAAGAAGTTCCAGTCGTTGACCCCATCGCGACTGAAGACATTGGTCCCCAAGACAATGTAGAAGACGATGAAGTCCGTCCTCAGATCCAGCGCCCAATGGTATCATCGCCTGTTCTCACGAACAACGAGCTCATCAGTATTGGTCGTCCTTTGACGCCAATCTCTCAAGATGCCTCGTGGGCTGATCGCCCCCAACCAGCAACTCCAAGTCAAGATTCACCAAGTACACCCCATCCTTCACCAACGCAAGGTCCCAGTCCAATTGTCAATAATGACAATTACATGGAGACCACACCATCACCGAAATCGTCGCCTGTGTTTCAACGGCTTTGCAAAAGCGAGAGGCCCTCGGTCTCCATGAAAACCATCATAGAAGAAGATTCACACTAGTCCAGCTCAGTGGCACGTCAAGTGTTCCCTGAAGACAATCCTTCTATGACGGTTCCTGTGTCCGAAGCTAATGCTTCTAAAGAGATTTCGGCTGTAGCAGTCGATGAAAGACAAGAAGAAGAGCATGTTGCTACTCCCCCTACCACTCAAGAAGTTGTTCTCAAGGAGAATGTGTCTGTGCCCGATCCTCCAGCTACTCAAGTGGAGGTTGAGAATCCTGAGGCGGCCACCAACAATGCTACTGAAGCCAATGACATTGTCATGGCTGAAGACAATGTGGCGCCTGCGATGAACATTGTGCTTGAAGCCACTAATGCACCTGCAACAACTACACAGCCTGACACCTCTGTTAATGCCACTGCTCTTGTTCCGCCTCCAAGGCCCCACACCATTGAGCATGCATTCTGCCAAGGCGAGCTTGTTCCTGTAAGATGGCCAGTTCTGGTTCCTCTGCCTGCTCTCGGACCTCAGTTTGACTATCATGTGGAGCATAGGCCTCGGGTTCAGAAGCCAAAACCAAGGTTGCCAATGTTCCCAGGTACTGCATCAGCACCAGGCTCATTCAATGTCAACGGCTTCATTGCACACAACACCTTCTTCGGCACTGCCAAGAACCCATATTCCAAGCCAAGAATATCACCAGATCAGTTCTGGAGCTATCAGCAGCGCATCTACTACTCCTATATTCTATACAATCAGGAGCGCATATTTCCTCATATGCGTCTGGACACTGAAGCCATTGCTGGCCTGCCCTGTCTAGAAGAAGCCCTTGACTGCTTTCACGATGCTGGCCTTCTGCAGTTTGTCACCGACAAGGAACATTGGAATGAAGAGCTTCTATTGCAATTCTATGCAACCCTCCACATTCGCGGCTACAATAGGGATACAACGACATGGGTCCTTGAGTGGATGACAGATAATGTTCATCATGAAGCCAAAGCCTTTGATCTCATTGAGCTTACCAGCCTGTCCACTCCAGGCGAACTGTACGAACCTGGTTGTCAGCTTCCCCGCGATGTTGTGGAAAGCATCTTTCAGAAGCCAGAGCCCAACATGAGCCAAATGCTGAGCATGATGAAGCCACTGCGACATGACGCTGAATATCCAAAGGAATTCTTTGATGAAGACCTAGAGTATCTGCCCCGCACCATCTATCATATCATAAGGCAAACTCTATGGCACATCAAAGGGCATTCCTCCTCAGCAAAGCTTGAAGGTGCAATGAAGACATTGGTCTTCCACATTCTCAATGGCAAAAGCTTCAATACTCAGGATTTCTTCATTCGCCAGTTTGCTGCATCTGGCTTTGACATTTTCGGTCTGAAATTTTATGCTCCTTGGGTTATGCGTGTGATCAAGCTGCACTCTGTTGTTGACTATCAGCCCTCTTCTCGCAACCATATTATCTTCCTGCCAGAGGTTGATATGTCAGTCGAAGCCATTTACCCACAGCCTGCAAAGGAAGCACTATATCTTCACAATGCAGATCGCCAGAGTTTCTCTCAGGATGTTGAAGGTGTTTAGGCTGCTTCTCGTGTATATCCATTGGTCGGCAACACTTGCCGTGCATGTACTGAAGCCACAGAAAGCCCCATTGCTCCAAGGCCTCGCAAGCGATCCCGTGTGCTCAATGACCGAGAGCTTCTTGTGGCCCTGCATCAAAAACAAGACAAGCATAATTTCTGGCTAAAACGACAAATGCAAAGCCTCTTTGTGGATGTCAATCGCATTCGCAATCTTGCCACCAAGAACGCCTTTGTCACTCATGAAACTAGTCGGAGGACTTGGAAGAGTTTGACATTCCTAAGTGCTGAAGCTGATCTCCAAGATGATGGTTTCACTGAAAGATTCAAGTTTGACTCCACTCCTTGAAGGAATGTTGTTCTACGTCGAACCCCATCTCTTGAAGACTCAGAGTACTCTTCGTCAGCAGCCACGATAAATGCCAGAGTTATTGATGAAGCCGATGATGCTACTTCACCACCACCAACATCAGCGCATATCGACACTGCACCAAGTTCTTTTGCACCACCAAACCTAAACGACGACCTTGCTACTTCACCTACTCCTCATGGGAATGAGTAGCGACTATGTCTTCAAACCTTTTTGGTCCTTACTGACAAAAGGGGGAGAAGCATATGTTTATAGTCTTCAAGCGGGTCCATATGGGTGGTTGCTATACTTTTGCCTAGTGTTTACAACTCTCATTTTTGATACATTTGGTTCTTTGAGTTGTAACACTTAAACCTGATGGTCATCTGCTACTTTTTCTGCTATTCTGTGATGCGATGATAAATTCCACATGTGCGATGATAAATCCCGCATGACACTACTAGGGAAAACCCTATACACAAAACTTTAGCAGTAGCGTGGGTCAAAAAAGCACGCAGGTGCTAATTAGCAGTAGCGCGCCTGAGGTAACTGAAAATGAAAGAAATAGAATAAGGTGAAAGGAAACAAATAAAATGTAAAGAAAACTAAATGGAAAAGGCAAAAAAGAGAAAGGGGTAGCAGTAGCGTGTATCAAAGAACCCGCTGTAGCTAAGATAGCAGCAGCGCTTTTCCCGGAACGCGCTACTGCTACTTCTGACTTAACCACGGGGTTCGTCCTTCCCCACGCCACTTTCCCCCAAATCCAACTCTCTCCACTCTCACCGCCGCCGTTGCCAATCGGCCGCCGCGCGCTCTCCGCACCCTCTACGCCGCCCCGACCCCCGACCTGAACGCCGCCCCCGCCCCGACCTCAACACCGCCCCGGACTCTGCCCCGACCCCACATTCAACACCGCCCCCGCCCCCGACCTCAACACCGCCCCGACCTCGACGTCGCCCTGCCCCTCCCTCGTCGCAGTCACCCGATGTGAGCACGCCCGCTCCTCCCTCTCCTCTACCTCTGCCTAGGGTTTCTTTATATTTTAGTTGCATATTAAGTTTATTTTTATTTATAGTAAGTTTATTTTAGTTGCATATTAAGAACTAGGTACTAATTAGGTTTACTTTTAGTAAGAACTAGTTGAATTAGTAGAACTAGTTAGTAAGAACTTGTTTCTATTTTTTAGTTAAAGCATTTTTTCCTGCCTCGACGTGGACGATGCCTATCCCGCATCCTCGTCGTCGAGTTGGCGGAGCAAGACACCTGCTTGACCAGATCGGCCATGTCCGGGACTGGGCTCCGCCGGGGTGGTACTGGGAGGCGCTACCTACCGGGGGGCGCAGGTTGGTGAGGACCAAGCCTGTCGTTGACCCGAACCTTCTTTGGTGGCGGTCGCGTGGGCCAGTGACGATCGAGAGGCTCGAGGACTCTGCGGAGGTTGTGCGTCACCGTGTCAGTGAGGAGGACGCGCACGTCCGTCGCTACTTGTTTGCGTTGGAGCACAGGCCGTTCTCCAATACCTGGCAGGTTCTCCGTGGATCTCACTGGAGCTATGATCCCGTGATGGTTCCTTCTCTGTGGGTGTCCACCGCCCGCGCCGATACCCGTCGTGTGCTAGGGTTTTAGTTGTATTAGTGATGTTATATGTATGACACTATACGTGATGTATTAGTGATAATATTCGACGATGTACGAACGTATGAGATGATTTACTTTTGCTTATTGAATGCATGCTAATTTGAGTCCTATAAGATATTTTGAAATGTATATCTTGTGTTGCTCAATATCCAAGTGGCCCGTCATGTTTGCAAGTTACACCTCCGAGTGGCCTATGTTTTGCGGGAGTGTTGATTCATTTCCGTTTCGGCAAATTTCAGGCGCTCGATATGTCCTATTTTAGCAAAGGTCATGCCGGATTTTTCCGTGAATTTTGGCATGACTTGTGCCAGAATATGTAGGAAATATCGAGTGCCCCAGATTTGTGTGTTGAGTATCTTGGTAGTTGTCTTCAATCGATTTTCAATTAATGTTTTAACTATGAACATAGGAAATGTCTGACGACGAAAAGGATTTCGGTATTTGCAAATACTGCAAAGACGAGCGCGGCCTATGCGACGGAATCTTCCTAGATGATGATAGGCGCTTCAGCATCAAGCTGGACAAGAACTTCAAAGTGGATACAGTAAGTCACAGCAACAAGTCTTTTTTCGTAATTAAGCATGACATCTGCTTCATTTGCTTCCACTTATATTTTTTTTACTATTCTACTAGCGTATCCCCTGCCATGCAAGAGTTGTTGTATTGGATAAGATAGGTTTCAGTCATAGTATGGAGGAAAAGAAAGTTTACTTGAAGACCGAGCATGGTTATATTTTCCATGCAAAATTGTACAATTCAGATGACTACACCTATTTTGGATGCAAAACATGGCGAGCACTATGCAAGACTTATGCATTTGAGCCTGATATGGTTATCACCTTTGATATTCGTCCGGAAGATGATATTGAAGGTAATACCGACATCTGGGTCGATGTGCAGACGCCTCCAGTTATACCATTATGTAAGTTTCTCAACCATATTTATGTCTTTGATCGATATTGTTTATTCAAAAATAGTTGACAACTAATTTGTATTGTCAGCTTATTTCGGTGCAAGCAAACATGTCCAGCGCTTGGTAGACAAGACCGTATACTTTCCTGGGGCTGAACTCAACTGCGAGGAACTCAGTCATTATGTTTCATGGATTGAGGATCTTGATACTGTCAAGACAAATTTTCTTCCTGCATTTAGAAATGTTATTACTGAAAATGTGCGACCAATAGTGTTTGTAATGAACTACGGTCACATCTATTTAGGAAGGATGGTAAGATTTTTACTATTTGTCATTAGTGCATCTTTTCCATACATTATTTTTGAAACTAAACTTCATTGCTAAGTATGTTAACATACGATGTTCTTCAACAGGGACTCCCGATGAATGTTGTGCCTTATGGGATCGAGACTAAAGGTACCATGAGTATTATCAGCTTACGACCAAGATATCCTACAGATTACTTTAGTGCATTCAAGATTAGCGACGGATACTTAATAGTGCAAGACTGGACCAAATATGTGATGGGGGAGCGCAGAGAAGTACTAGGGGCAGCAAATAGATGTGCTACCCACGATTAGGGGACAGGTTCATCTGCATGATCCAGCTTGATCAAGGAGGAGAGCTATACATGTTTTATGTTATTTTACCTAAGAGAGAGCAGCAGGAGTGATTAGCTAGCTAGAAATGAGTTTGAGGATGATGATGTGCTACACTATATTACTATGATGATAAAATAGCTAGTGTTGGTGGTAATGACTATGATGATTATTATTAGCTAGTGTTAGTGGTGATTAAATAAATACTGTTTTTTTGAGACAGAAATAAATACTGTTGGTGGTAATGACTATGAGGATGATTAAATAGCTTATGCTGGCGGATTAGATTCAAGTGGAGGTAACATGTGGTGCACATCGAAAGTACTACTATTACAAACTAGATCAAGTTTGGATTAGTAGTATACTTTTGACATGCACCACATATTGCCTCCACTTGAACCTAATCCACCTTCATTTGACACACTGTTATGGACATAATGATGTAAACCTCATAACTGGTATTGTACCAATATTTGTACGATGGCACATAAATACACTAAAAATAAAAAATAAAAAGTACTAGTAGCGATGGACAGAAAACACGCTGCAAGTAGTTACCTTAGCAGCAGTGTGGTAACGAACAAACGCTGCAGCTATTTGTACTAGCAGTAGCGCGGGCAGGCACGCGCTGCTGCTAAGCAGTAGCTGTAGCGCCTTATTAGTAGCGCGCCCTCCCGCGCTACTAGTGAGCACAAAACCCGCGCTACTGCTAGGGTTTTCCCTAGTAGTGTGAAGTCATGTCGCAGACGTCCATTTTCATTATGCATGTCATTATTCTTGTATATCTGTTCATGCATGATGTATTATCTTCATATGGTGAAGAGGGTCTCCACAAGTACAACCTGCCATGTGCATTTGCATTCCAACGCAAAACATTTATATGCGAATCTTCAGGGGGAGCCTTTTGCCACTTATGAAGACAATGCCTTAATCATTTACAATTTCACATACTTTTATCCCCGTTGAAAGCTTCAACCAGTTTGTGATCAATCACCAAAAGGGGGGAGATTGTAAGTGCATCTAGTGCCACCCCTAATTGGTTTTGGTGTATTGATGACAAACCTGGTTGAGGGACTAATGTGTTTGTGAGAATTGCAGGATAACACATGTAGTAGTCCCTCATTGATTTGGTTTACCTACCGGAGATGACCCCTAAAAATGTGTGAAGACATTGAATACAATGGTGGTCTGTGAAGCTATTCACGTTGAAGACTATAACACGAGATGACATTGAGTGAAGACTATGGAGCGCGAAGACTTAGTTGTTTTGCTGTCTCCTTTTCTTCTTTGTTGAGTCATAGGAACCACCGCACTGATAAGTGGGGTCCAAGTGAACAAAGTCAGAGTGACTGAAGTGATGCTCAACCAAATCCTATGTCTTCGAGCGAAGACAATGAGAGCAAATCTTATCTAGAGTCGGATGAGTCAGCTTTACTTGTAGCCCAAGTCAAGCTGCCGCGTGTGTTTGAAATTTGACCATTGCGACACGTGTCAGTTCCTTAGTGACCCAGGGTCATTTTGGACAAATCAGGTCGGGTTGCCAGTGGCTATAAATAGCCCACCCCCTATACCATAAATTGGTGGCTGCTCAGAGTTAGATACGACTTTTGTCGTTTGAGAGCAACCCACCTCCGAAGCCTTTTGAGAGAGAATCCTTGCGAGGACAAAGCCCAAACGACCCAGAGCCCAAGGAGTGTTTGGCATCACTGAAGTCTTTCTGTCTACGTCATCTGAAGACTTGTTACACTTGAGGACTGTGAATCCTCCAGCCGGTTAAGCATCACGTTCTGAGCATCCAAGAGTCATTGTGGATTGCCAGTGAACGAAGTCTGTGAAGGTTTGGAAGTCTACCTTGAAGACTTACCAAAGTGATTGGGCGGGGACTAGGTGTCCTTAGCTCAAGGGGAATAAGGTGAAGACGCGGCCTTCTGAGTTGAATCTCAGCCTCCCTAACCAGACGTACAGTTGTCACAACAACTGGAACTAGTCGAACAAATCCCTATCCTCCTGAAGCTACTGGTTCTATCTCTCACTTCTCTCTACTTACAGTTTGTCTTCGTGAAGTCATTGCCTACTTACATTATCTGTTTGACTTCACTGTGTGACTAGCTGATCTGATTGGCTTCATACTATCTTCCATCCTGATCCGTACTACGTAGATGCTAATAGTCTTCGTGCTTTCACTTCATTGAATACTTGACTATGGCTTGTCTAGTGTAGTCTACCTTCCGCTGCATTAGAATAGTGTTTTTCTATTGTTTGTCTTTGAAACTCCCATGTTTTAAAGACTTTCATAAAAATCGCCTATTCACCCCCCCTTGTCGATAACTAGCCCTTTCACCCTGAAGATGTGGGTGGTTCTTTATTAAAAGGTATACCGCTCCATGATTGGTTCTTTATTATATTTATGTGCATCTAGGACAGATATAATGCTTAGTGTTTGCATGCGTGCCCGATTCCAAGCGGCACCAAAGGAATCGCATCACTTAGCTGTGAAGCGAATTCTTCGATATTTGGCTTACACCGAACACTAGGATTATGGTAACCAAAGGGCTCAGAGTTTGATCTAGTTGGATTCTCAGATGCTGATTATGCTGGTGACAAGGTTGATCGCATGTCCACATCAGGCACATGTCACTTTCTTGGACGATCTCTTGTCTGTTGGTCTTCAAAGAAGTAGAACTGTGTATCTCTCTCCATTGCTGAATCTGAATACATTGCTGCTGGAACTTGCTGCGCTCAGCTTCAATGGATGAATTAAACTCTCAAGAGACTATGGTATTCATCTGAAGCATGTGCCACTCTACTGCGACAATGAAAGCGCCATCAAGATTGCCAACAACCCAGTTTAGCACTCGAAGACAAAGCTCATTCAGATCCCGTCATCATTTTCTCAGAGATCATGTCATGAAGGAAGATATTGATATCATTCACGTCAACACTGAAGAGCAACTGGCATATATCTTCACAAAGCCCTAGGATGAGAAAAGATTTTGCAAGTTGCGGTGTGAGCTAAATATCTTAGATTCCTCAAATGTCCTGTAGACACACATCCTAACGCTTATGCATGTTGATGACTTAGATGTGCAACACACAAAGTAACATATATCTTCAATCAATGAAGACATACACTCTAAGTGTGAATACATTAATGTGGAATTTGACTTCGGAGCGCCACGATAATTGTGCGCCGTGTCTGGGTCTAATACTTCCTATACGATGGGTAACGCCACCACCAAATTCTTATTGAGGTGTTTCTTTTGGCATCATGGTTGCATAGTCTTTGCATTTGGTTTATCTTCAACTTTTATTTGACTTCAAGGTTTATCTTCGCAATGTTTATAAGTGAATGTTTATCTCCTTCAAGGTTTATCTTCAATATTTGTGTTCGGTCCTCTACAACATTCACTTATAGCTATGTCTTCATCCTTGAATCTTTATTGATCTAAGTGAATGTGATCGTACCCTAACCTCTTTTGTGCTTCTTCCTCACATTCTATCTGTGCAAATCATATGCATTCTATTGAAACCCGTCGATTGTCTTCTCTGAGTCCTTGTTAGCAGAAGACAAAATGACAAACATTTAAATCTGTTTTTAATGTTGTATCTTTATTGCCTGAATACCGGAGAAGCCGGAACAACCACCCGTCATGCCAGGCGTGCGTGGAAACATGGAACAACTTCCAAAAAGTTGCATGCATGCCAAGTGTTCCTCAGATGTGAACCGCCAGGGGCACCTGCGTAATTGCACTACGCCGCCCTCCTCCTTCCTATAAATACTCCCCCCTCACGGTCAAAATCTGTTCTTCCATCTCGCCACCTTGCTTAAAACCTAGCGCCTCCGCTAGCTCGCGTCGACACCGGAGACGAAGCGCTTAGCTGCCGCGACTTCTTCGACGCCGTCCTCACGCCGGACGCTGACCTCGTCCTCTCCGCCGCCACCATAGGTGTCTTCCGCCGCCAAGTTAGGGCGCGGGAGATTGAGTTGCTTGGCTTCTCTCTCTACCTCGTCTAGCAGTTTGTCAGCGGTAATTAAAACTTACTTTTTACTGCCCTTTTGATCCGTCAAATCCATCCACTTCAACCAAAAGTGGTTTCTTCACATCCAAATCTGGATATGTCTTCATTTGCATCTCATATCATGCCAAGTATATTCACTTATGCTTCGTAGCTAGTTAGATTCCTCACTTGTACTTATTCATGGATTTGTACAAATCTGGAACCAACTCTCTTCAAATAAGTGAATGTCTTCGCACTATCAGGTCAATGTCTTCAAACTGATTTATCTTCAAAATCTTCTGAGAATGCATATGACCTCTTCCCATCCCTCGAACCTCTAATGCTGTCATAGGTACATGTCCATGGGAGAATCCCTTGGTTCTCATAGTTTGCATTCATTTGCAGAGTTCTTACAACATCATATTCACTCTCTTGAAACCAGATTTTGTCTGACCAGCAAAAAGAAGCCATCCATAGTTCTGAAGCTGTTCAGTGTGAATATAATGGCCACTGAGAAATCTGCGAGAAAATGTGGCAGGCAGCACCGTGGAAATACTACTAAGGATTTACCTCTTGATCTGTATGAATTGTACAAGTCAGATCCCGAGGAAAGCTATGTCCAGCGCAAGAACTGAATCCAATGGCTTCGAAGATATTGGGCAGAAGAATGGTTCAAGTATAGATTCGTCACTGTAGAGTATGCTGAAAAGAACGCCATCAAGCGCCCATGGGGAGATATTCTGTACAGGAATCTGCAGCCCAGGTCCAAGTCTGAAGCCATTGCTCAAGGCTTCTACCCATGCATGGTCTGAAGACCGAAGCCAGAGAATGCCGACCCATCATCTCTGTTATGGTGTCGCGAAGACAATCTTTTCAAGCGCAACTATTAGTTTGCAAAAGAGTTAGATGTGAAGAACAAGAAAAATCTTGGAATCAACTTCAACCCTGGTCCATCTTCTCCTAGGCCGCATGGCACACGTGATGCTAATCCAGATGTCATCGGCCCCTTCAACAACTTTGATGGCCTCCTCTCTCACCTTGCTGCTCAGCGGCCACAATGGATCAATCCGATGATGACACTGACTTTGAAGAAGCGCTAGCACCACCAAATTCGCAGAAGAAGAAGACAAAGGCTTCAAAGCCCTATGCCACACCAAAAGCTTCAAATGTGAAGCTCTTGGCCACTGCACCTCCTGAAACCAGTGTGCAGTCTGAAGATTTGTCTCGTGTCTCCAAGAAGGCCGAAAAGACAATGAAAGCAAGAAGCCCAAGATAATTCCTGGGCATGAACTGACTCCTGCTGTCGTTCTGCGCAATGAGGATGACACAATTGATCTATCCAGTGATGAATATCTTGGTGATGATGCCCTTGAGATGCTAATCAAGAGCAAGAAAGAGGCAAAAATCTTCAGCGACCTGCCCCTCTTTGATGTTGACATTCTTAGCAACTTCATTGATGAGTGGTTCGACGACCAGAGCATTAGCATTGATGATCTTCAGCTTCCGGTGGACATCAGCGTCACATTCCATAGAGCCATTGCTAATGAGATGGCCTTGGCTCAGAAAAAAGTTGAGCTCAAGAACAAAATTGATTATGAGAAGGCTCATTTCAAGAAGAACATGGTCAAGCTCAGCGAGGCAGATGTTCAAATCTTCAAAAAGATGTTGCATGACCTCAAGGAAGAGTTTCACAAGAAGCACAATGAGGTTAAAGGCTCACGAGAGTGCATGAAGTACTTCGCGCAGAAATTTGTTCAAGCACACAATGAAGCTGAGAAGCGCAAAGCTCTTGGGTGTCCTGGCATCGATCCCAGGATGGCTGCCAAACAAAAGAAGTTTGCTATGACACAAACTGAAGCACCAAAGCGGGATGCACCTCGCATTGTATTCCCTGCCAGCATGACATGCTCGAAGCCTAACGTCACCTCAGCAGCTTCAGAGCTGAAGAAAACAAGGGCAACTGAAGCCGAAGCCAAGAAACGCAAGCACAAGGATGCTTCTGATGTGAACCCATCAACGAAGAAGTTGAAGACAAAGTCTTCAAAGAAAGACGAGCTGCGGCCTCTCAGCCCCTCATTGTTGAACCCATCTCTGTCGCTCTTCCAGCTACCACCAACCAAGAACGACGTATTGTGATCCACCAGCCTGCTTCCACAGAGGCTCATGCATATGAAGAAGTTCCAGTTGTTGACCCCATCATAGCTGAAGACATTGGTCATGAAGACAATGTATTTGATGATGAAGTCCTTCCTCAGCTCGAGTGCCAGTTGGTATCATCGCCTGCTCCAACAAGCAGTGACTAATTAGCATTGGTCGTCCATTGACGCGAATTGCTCAAGATGACTCCTAGGCTGAGCACCCAAAAAAGAAACCCCCATTGGTGATGGGACACCAAGAACTCCACCACCTCAAGTCCCCACTCTGGTACTTGATGATGACAACTACATGGTGAAGACCACTCCATCACCAAAGGCGTCGCCCGCTTATCACAGGCTTCGCAAAGGCCTCAGGCCACAGGTTACCATGTCGAGCATTCTAGAAGGGGATGTGCAACAAAGCTCAGTAGCACGTCAAGTGTTTCCTAAAGCCACCCCTACTGCGAATGTCTCTGAGTCTGAAGCTAAAGATTTTGAAGATATTCTGGCTGCATCAGCCGCCAAAAATCAAGGAGAAAGAGAAGAATAAAGATTAGCCACACCCCCTACCACAGAACAAGTCATTCTTGAGGAGAATGTGATTCTGCCAGACCCTCCTGTTCTGCAACGAACCGAGGTTGAAGACACAGAGGCTGGCACAAACAATGTCACTGACGCCAATGACGTTGTCATGGCCGAAGACAATGTGGAGCCTGAAGCTAATGTGGTGCCTGAAACCACTATGAATGCTGAAGCCACTGTTCCACCTCCAAGGCCTCACGCTAATGCTGAAGCCACTGTTCCACCGAAGACAATGTGGATCCTGAAGCTAATGTGGTGCCTGAATCCACTGTGAATGCCTACGATCGCGGTCAGCTTGTCACAGTGAGATGGCCCATTTTGGTTCCTCCCACAGCTCCCAGACCACAATATGACTATCATGTGGAGCAGCGACCACAAGTCAGAAGCCAAAGCCAAGGCTGCCAAGGCTTCTAGGCGCTGCTACATCACCAGGATCTTTTAGCTTGAACAACTTCAGAGCACACAATACCATCTTTGACAGTACCAAGAACCCATACTCGAAGCCAAAGATATCTTCCAATCGATTTTGGAGCCATCAACATCGCAGCTACTACTCCTGTATCCTCTACAATCAAGAGAGAATCTTTCCTCACATGCGTCTTGATTGTGAAGCTGTTGCTGGGCTGCCCTGTCTTGAAGAAGCACTGGACTGCTTTCGGGATGCGGGTCTTCTGCAATTTGTCACTGCCAAAGAGCATTGGAATGAAGAGCCTCTACTGCAGTTCTATGCTACTTTTCACATTCGTGGCTACAGGAGGGATCCGAAGACATGGATCCTTGAGTGGATAACAAGAGATGTGCACCATGAAGCCAAAGCTCAAGACATCATCGAGATTACCTCCCTACCCACTCCAGGTGAATTGTATGATCTTGGTTGTCAGCTTCATAGAAATGAACTGCAGAGTATTTTTCAGAGGCCTGGACCCAATATGAGTCACATGCTAAGTATGATGAAGTCATTGCCTCAAGATGTTGAATATCCCAAGGAATTCTTCGTCAAGGACCTCGAGTACTTGCCACACACAGTCTATCATATACTTAGGCATAATCTATGGCCAATCAAGGGACATTCTTCTGATGCCAAACTTGAAGGAACCATGAAGACTTTGATATTTTATTTTGTCAATGGCATCAGATTCAATTCCCAGGATTTCTTCATCAGACAACTTGCTACATCTGGGATTGATCTATTTGGCCTGAAGTTTTATGCTCCATGGGTGATGCGCCTGATCAAACTCCATTTTTCTGTTGAATATCAGCCCTTAGCACGCAATCATCTTGTCTTTCTGGGTGAGGTTGATCTGTCTGTTGAAGCCATCTACCCCGAGCCTGCCAAGGAGCCTCTATATCTTCATAATGTTGATCATCAAAGCTTCACGCAACTAATAGAAGGAATTCATGTCCCCAATGCTGCAACTCCTCCTTATCCTCTAGCTAGAAATATGCGTGTGCCCCATCGTGCCAACACCGAAGCCATTGCTAGTACAATTGCCCAAAGGCCTCAGAAGCGTTCTCGTGTACTCAATGACCGAGAGATGCTTGTGGCCTTACATCAGAAGCAGGATAAGCACCATGACTGGCTAATGTGTCAGATGCAGAGTCTCTTGGTGGATGTCAATCGCATTCGGAACCTGGCCACCAAGAACTCATTTTTTGACCATGAAACCTGTCGGCGGTTGTCGTGGAAAGGTCATGGAAGATGTCCTAGCAGAAGGACTTAGTCGTGGAGCCATGGCAACTAGGAAGCTTAAAGGGGTTAAACAGGACAAAGGACATGGGAGTTTATACTGGTTCGGCCCCTTGCGGTGAAGGTAAAGGCCTAATCCAGTTTGAGGTGGTATTGCTTATGTCTCGATTACCAGGGAGTGAATTCGCTTGGCCTAGCTTTTGATCTCTTGTTTTCTTGTCCTGAACCACCGCCGGGTCGTCCCTTTATATACAGATGTCGATGCCCACCGCCTTACAGAGTCCCGACCGGCTCATAAACAATGTCCGGCTCAGTGACTATCTATTCTTGCCTTATAGTACAAGTTACACATATATGGTTGTTTATCTCTACGGGCCTTAAGCCGCCTTTGGGCCTTGGTCCCTTTAAGTAAACCGTCATCTTCAGAACATCCTCGTGGGCTTCATGAGGATGAACTGCCATAGGTATAACCCGGTCCCTCCTGGGCGGGTCATACCTGTTATATCCCCAACATTAGGCCCCAGATTGATTTGAACTGGTTCATGTCAATCTTCAACACTTAAAAAGAATCTTCTTTTCTTCATTCGTGCGAGAGTTGATAACCCACCATGACGTCATCTTCTTGGATTTGTAATAACCTGCCATGACGTCACCTACCATTAATTCATTCATGTTTTATCCAACATGTCTCAACAGATCTTTGTCTTAATAACCGTTTCAAAAATCGAGGCGCCTGGGCAGCTGGATAGCCACGTTTTGGTCACCTCATTTTTCGTGCCCACTTATTGGCCTTTCCTTATAAATAGCCTCTCCCCCTTTTTCCATCGTCTTCTTCCTCTTGCGACCCTTTGAAGCTCGAGCTCCGCCGCCGCCGCAGAGCACCTCGTCCTCCTCAACCTTGGCCGCTGCATCAACCTGTGTTGGACCAGAGTTCGCCGGTGCCCCACCGCAGTTGAATTTGCACCTATAAGTGCTTCTCTTCTAGCGGGTCAGATATCATTAGGCTTCCGAGTGTTCGTGGTGTTCTTCGTGGTTTCTTCATAGTTCCTCCATCGTAGCATCCTTTGATCTAAAAACAGTATAGAACTTATGTGGTAGTTGTTTTGCCTTCACCTTCAATACTAGCGAACCCCCTTTCTTTGGAAAGAGATCTCATTAGAGCTTATGAACTCCCTGTACTAGTTTTTTAGGTTTTGAATTATTTACTTTTTCTTAGCTGCCGCTGATCTGAAATAATACTTACAATCTGTGAAATCTGTTTGTGCCGTACTTAGCAAAAAACTGCACCTGGATAGATCCACCTAGCCATGGCGGCTCATACCATCATCTTTAATTGCAATGCTCAATAGATAACATCAAACTGCCCATGGCGGCTTAGATAACCTGACATAATTAGTCATATACCATTAGTCCCCTTTGTAAGCCGCCATTTTGAATATGTGTTGTTAATACTTTTTCCTCCGGCTTAAATTTGAACAGGCAAATTTATTCTTTCTTAGGCTTCCTTCTTCATAATGCCGCCCAAAACAACCACTTCCTGTAATTGGGTTTGCTCCATCGTCACGGAGAGTACACTTGAAGATTTTGTGAAAATCGGCTATCTGCCGAAAAAGGATGTCATGTCTTACCGCCCCCCTAAATCGACGGAAGAGAAACCTCAACCTAAAGAAGGGAAAGTTATTGTCTTCACTGATCACATGATCCGGGGCTTTTCGGCGCCCGACTCTAAGTTCTTCAGAGATGTTCTGCGCTTTTTCGACCTCCATCCTCAAGACATCGGACACAACTCCGTGTCTCACATATGCAACTTTCAAGTGTTCTGTGAGGTATACCTTGGAGAAGAGCCCAGCTTGGAACTTTTCAGGGAATACTTTTACTTGAACTGCCACAATGAATAATCCAACGGACCTAGCTTGGAACTTGTCGCCGTTTCAATCCAATGACGGAGAGACGCCATTTTTCCTTATGCGCAGCCACCAAGTCATCCCAAAGACTGGAACCAGACATGGTTCTATTGCTAAGATACTTCTCCGACTGATGAGAACCCTCTGCTCGGCTTTCGCGCGCCGCGTCTCGAATCCAATCATCCGCTCCCAACAAGTTGTCAGCTGCTGAACGCCAGAAGCTCGCCCCTACTTTTGCAAAAATCAAAGCTCTGTTGGGGAACGACTTAAATGGCATTGACTTGGTCCGGTACTGGGTTACCTGGCGGGTCATCCCCTTGAGCCACCGCTCTAGCTTAATGTGTACTTACACCGGTGAGACAAAGGATCCTCTGTGCCATAGCCCTGATGAGTTACCTGATGTTCTTAGCAATGAGATGACAAAATCTCTTCTGAATGAAAGCTTAGCTGATTGCAGCAAGGTGGGCCTAAGCCCTTTCTGCAAGTCTAACCCAGCACCCAAAGTGAGTCGTCGAACCGGCTATTTTACCTTTATCCTTAATACTTTGTTTTAACTCAACCTTGACAATTTTCACAGGCTGATGATGACTTTTGGAATAAAGAGTATGACCACGAAGCTGAAAAAAGAGCTAGGAAGGCCAAGAAAGCCGCCAGGAGAGCCACCAAGAAAAGAGGAAAGAAGCCCACTGCTTCTGAATTACTTCAACTGGATGACGCCTCTGAGTCGGAGGTCGCCCTTGATTCTCTTGACTCCTTTTCAACCATCTTATTGACACTGACTATCATCGGGACAACATGGGAATGAGCCAGGGAGTGGTTGAAGAGGTAACTATTATTTCCTCCGATCCGAGCCTTTGCCAAGACAAAGGATCCAACGAGTAACCCGGAAAGTAAGATTTTCACACCCCTTAGCTCATATGGATCGTCACTTTATTTTTAAGCAACAGCAACACGACAACCGGCGGTAGACTCGGACGAGCAAGGATGCAGAACTCTCCTCCGGCTTACCGAACATGCCGAGGAAGCGCCGAAATTAGGTCACCCCCGACTTAAACTATTTTTATCCTTTGGCGGGTCTCACTCGTCAGCCGCTCAACTCTTCCAATTCAAATTATCAGGAAACTTCACATTCCTCTTCGGGCGACTCAATCCAGTCTAACATGCCAGCTTTTAAGACCGCCCCTGGGTAATGACGATTTACTTATCCTTTACTCATTATAATCCTTTTTATACTTGTACTGACCTTTTTAACCCCATGCAGTGGAAAAGAAAAGCCCAGCAAGAGGTCAAAGAAGAACAAGCCGGTCGAAGAACCAACAGTCCATGAGCCGAAGCTCCAAACCGTAGCACCAGAGGCCTCTATTCCTGAGCCGCTTGAACCAGTTCATGACATGCCAACAATGACTGTTGACCCGCCTGTTGATCAAACCGATGATGTCTCGTTAAACCCTAAAGCTTCAAGCCCTGTCAAGACAACAAACCCACAAGATGTTGATGTAGAGATCACCAAGACCGGATTTACTGAACCGGGGAGACCTACTGTGCTGGCGAAGCATTCTGCTAAGGAAGAACAAGTTGAACCACGCAAAGTACGATTTGATATAGCCAACTATGCTCAACTGGGTATTGGTGAACTATATTCTGGCTTTCTCAGCCAAGTACATGGTGGCCATGATCTTGAGGTGGACATGGTGAACCAGATGCATCTTAACTTTGAGGTATGATCTCTTCAACTCTTAGATTATGCATATCCTGCCAGCCCCCAAGTGTACTGCTTATTCTTAATATGCTGTAGACTTGATCAGTATGAACAGCATAATAACCTTTGTAGCAATCTTTTAAACTTCTGACTTAATTCATAGTCCCCAAGTGCTGGTTTAAGCAGCATGAATGAACTGGTCCTTTAAATTATTGTATAGAAGATAACACTTACTTGTGTGGGTTTGAACAACAATATGCAGTAGTCCCCAAGTGCCAAGTACTTTTGCCTGCAAAGTGCTTGGGACTTATTTACATAAGCCGCCACTGAGATAGAACTTACGTAGACATTAGCCCCCAAGCAACAAGTGTTGTTGCTTGCAAAAGGCTTGGGACTTAATATTATGAACTAATATTGATCTATGATTTTGATCCGGTTTACGAACAGACCACCACTGCTGAGCTTCAATCAGAGCTGTCTGAATTGAAGACCCGTCTGGAGATGCAAGAGGCTGAAACCCAGAAGGCAAACTCAAAGTTCGAATTTAGCATGGGTGAAGCAGAGAAACTGATAACCGGCTTTGAAGCTGAAAAAAGCGCCCTGGCTGAAGAAAAAACTGTGCTGACCCAACGGGCAGAAAAAGCAGAGGCAGCTCTCGAAGAATCCACCACGGAACTTACCGGCTTAAAACGCCAGGTGTCTCAGATGGTATCTGCTATTTTTGGTAAGTCGCCTGATGACTGTCAAATTTTGAATATCCTACTTGATGATACTATCTTCTCTTAACTCTATGATTATTATGCAGGCCCAAGGAGCACTAATCTCAACCAAGACATACTTCGAAAGATAAAGGCGGTTTACACATTGGTAGAGCAGCTTTACACTGGAACTCAGCATGCATTGGGCGCAGTTGCTCTGTCCAATGAAGCCCACACACTCCTGGTTGATGTCCTAAGGAAACTTTCTATGCTGCCCCAGCTGTTTAATGAAATAAGGCGATCATCTGCGAGAGCCGGAGCCGTGACTGCCTTGAGCCGGGCCAAAGCATGGCTACCAGAATTAGACCCAGCCGACATCTCAATCGGTTATCCAAGCCTCAAGGAGGACACCACTCCATTTGAACAGAAGGACTTTGCTGCTTGTGTGAAGGAGATACGTCCTCTGGCCAGCCTGATTGCCAATGAGACAGGCCTCACCAAGTACCATCCGGCTTATGATGGCGGAAATCAAAGGATGCCAACACCATCTTATAAAGTTATAGGCCTGATCCCCCAATCCGTAAGCACACCTTTGCCCCTGAAGTTGACCCATCCAAGCTAATTGATGATGAAGCTGAGTTTGAAGCTTTGAATGGCATTGAATGGTCGTCATCAACCTACCAGAACGCAGAACAGGACAAAGAAGTGGAGAGGGTTGATCCAGAAGCATCAGGCCAGCAAGAAAATTGATCTGCTAGGCGGTTCATATCTGTGACTTTGAAAAACATTTGATTATTTAGACTCGGGAGTCATGTAATAGGATAGCAATGACTATAATATCATACCTGTGATATTGAATTGTACTGCCGGTTGATGTGACCTGTGCAGTAAGGGTGATAACCCCAATCTTTAGAAGCCAAAACTTCCAACTGTTTTATGATTCTCATATGCTGGCGACTTATCATCCAAAGTCAAGCCGGTTTAATTGAAACCACATATATGATTCAGACGTAAGTAAAAATATATCAAGAGAAACCTGAAAAACCGTTTCAAAAGACTTAAATCAGCAAAGAGAGAAAAACACGAGGTTATGTTCTCTTTGGTGAATGACACCTATGTTTGAACAGGAAGCCAGACCAAAACGGTTAACGGCTATGTTCTCTTTGGTGAATGACACCTATGTTTGAACAGGAAGCCCCCAAGTGGCTTTTGGCATTGCGCCAATCAAGTGGGTACCGACAGCTATGTTCTCTTTGGTGAATGACACCTATGTTTGAACAGGAAGCCCCCAAGTGACCTTGAGACATTTTTAACGAATCTGATTCGAATACGACCAGAGTCAGACCAAAAGGGGCTAAGCTATGATTCGAATACGATCCAGTCCCTAGATGATCAAGTTGTTTGAACAGCCGTGATTCCAATACGATCAGGAAGCTGTTCCAAAGGAGTTAAGCTAGATTCAAATACGATCTGCCCTTAGTGGTCTAAATATTTAACGACTCCGATTCGAATACGATCCGGGGCAGACCAAAAGGGGTTAAGCCATGATTCGAATATGACCCAGCCCCCAAATGATTAAGAGGTTTGAATAGTTGTGATTCAAATATGACCAGGAAGCTTTGCCAAAGGGGTTAACCTAGATTCGAATACGATCAACCCCCAATGGTCATTTATGATGATGAAGACACATGATCGTTTGAAGATAAAACAACAGAGACCCCGCTTTATTATAATCATCATAATATGTACATGATAAAAATATGTACATCATAAGAGCCAGTGGCTCATGTGTAGTAAGGCCGAAGATGAGAAATATTCCACGATCGGCGGGTCTCCTCCTCCGACTTACGTGAGTCTTTGTGCTCTCGAACATCGATAAGGTAGTATGACCCATTGTTCAAGTTCTTGCTGACCACAAAGGGCCCTTCCCAATGTGGGGATAACTTGTGTGCATCTGTTTGATCCTGGATGAGCCGGAGCACCAAATCACCTTCTTGAAAGGTTTTGGACTTAACCCGACGGCTGTGATAACGGCGCAGGTCCTGTTGGTAAATTGCCGAGTGGGCTGCAGCCAAGTCACGCTTCTCATCTAACAGGTCAAGTGCATCCTAAAGCGCTTTTTCATTATCAGCTTCAACATAAGCCGCCACGCGGGGCGAGTCATGACGGATGTCACTAGGAAGAACCGCCTCTGCTCCATAAACCATGAAGAAAGGCGTGTAACCCGTAGATCTATTAGGGGTAGTATTGATACTCCATAGCACTGAAGGTAACTCCTCCACTCGACAACCCGACGCCCGTTGCAAGGGAACCATAAGCCGGGGCTTGATGCCTTTCAAAATTTCTTGATTGGCTCTTTCAGCATGACCATTGGACTGGGGGTGAGCTACTGATGAAACGTCAAGTCGAATATGCTCACGTTGACAAAACTCCTCCATGGCACCCTTGGAAAGATTAGTGCCATTGTCAGTTATAATGTTGTGTGGAAAACCAAAACGAAAAATCACCTTCTTCAGGAATTGAACCGCCATGGCTGCATCACACTTACTAACTGGCTCTCCCTCGACCCACTTTGTGAATTCATCAACTGCCATAAAAAGGTGGGTCTTTTGATCTTTGAACCTTTTGAAAGGCCCAACCGTATCAAGCCCCCAGACTGCAAACGGCCAAATAATTGGAACCATCTTCAATTATTGAGCCGACACATGAGCTCGTCGTGAGAATTTGTGACAACCGTCACATCTCATGACTAAATCCTCTGCATCAGCATGAGCCGTTAGCCAATAAAATCCATGACGAAAAGCTTTGGCCACAAGGGACTTTGAACTGGCATGGTGACCAGAATCTCCTTCATGAATCTCATGAAGAATCTCATGGCCTTCCTCACGAGAAACGCAATGCTGAAACGCCCTAGTGACACTGGGATGTGGTAACTCGCCATTGGCAATTGTCATTGACTTAGACTGTCGGGTTATCTGCCTTGCCAAAGTTTCATCCTCAGGCAACTCACCCCGGGTCATGTAAGCCAAATATGGTAGTGTCCAATCTGGAATAGCGTGAAGAGCCGCCACCAACTGTGCCTCCGGGTCAGGAATAACCAAATCTTCCTCTGTAGGCAATTTGACGGAGGGGTTGTGGAGAACATCCAAGAAAGTGTTAGGTGGCACCAGCTTACGCTGATATCGCAAACGACTCAAAGCATCAGCTGCCTCGTTCTTTCTGCGATCAATGTGTTCCACCTGATAACCCTTGAAGTGCCCAACAATAGTATCAACCTCACGATGATAAGCCGCCATGAGCGGGTCTTTAGAATCCCATTTGCCTAAAACTTGCTGAGCTACAAAGTCTGAATCGCCAAAAAACCTCACCCGGCTTAAGTTCATCTCCTTAGACATCTGAAGACCATGGAGCAAGGCTTCATACTCAGCTGCATTGGTAGTACAGGGAAACATCAACTTTAGAACATAACAAAAATTGTCACCTCGAGGGGAAGCTAAGACGACTTCAGCCCCCGAGCCTTCCAATTGCCTGGACCCATCAAAGTGAATCGTCCAATATGTGTTATCTGGCTTCTCTTCAGGCATTTACATTTCTGTCCAATCGTTGATGAAATCCACCAGTGCTTGAGACTTGATGGCAGTGCGAGGCATATACTTTAAACCACGAGGTCCAAGCTCAATAGCCCACTTGGCTACCCGCCCCGTGGCTTCTCTGCTTTGAATGATATCTCCCAAAGGAGAAGAATAGACCACAGTGATGGGATGACCTAGAAAATAGTGCTAAAGCATCCGGCTGGCAACGAACACCCCATAAACAAGCTTCTGCCAATGTGGATACCTCTGCTTGGACTCAATGAGCACCTCACTGATATTAATAAACCGGCCGTTGAACCGAATATTCCTTGCCTGCCTCCTTCCGTTCCACCACAACAGCCACGCTGACAGCCCGGGAATTAGCAGCCACATAGAGCAACAATGGCTCCTTGTCAATGGGAGCAGCCAGAACTGGCGGTTCAACAAGCTGCCTCTTCAAGTCTTCAAACGCGTCGTTCGCAGCATCACTCCAGACGAAGTCATCTGTTTTCTTCATCATCTGATAGCGGTATGGCCTTCTCACCTAACCGGCTTAGGAACCGGCTTAAAGCAGCAATATGACCTACCAGACGTTAAACATCATTGATACACTTTGGTTTTGCCAAAGAGGTAATGGCCTTGATCTTATCCGGGTTAGCCTCAATGCCTCTGTTAGAAACCAGAAATCCCAAAAGCTTGCCTGCTGGCACACCAAAGACACACTTGGCTGGGTTAAGCATCATATTGTAGACCCGGAGATCATCAAAGGTCTCCTTCAAATCATCTATCAAGGTTTCCTTCTCTCTGGATTTCACCACAATGTCATCCACATAAGCATGAACATTGTGCCCAATCTGATTGTGAAGACAATTATGCACACAGCGCTGGTAAGTTGCCTCGGCACTCTTGAGCCCAAAAGGCATAGACACATAGCAGAAGGCTCCAAAGGGAGTAATAAAAGTTGTCTTCTCCTGGTCCTTAACTGCCATCTTGATCTGATGATAACCAGAATAAGCATCCAAAAAACTCAAACGCTCACAAGCTGCTGTAGCATCAATGATTTGATCAATACGAGGGAGAGCAAAAGGATCAGCCGGTCAAGCCTTGTTTAAATCTGAGTAATCCACACACATATGCCATGTGCCATTCTTCTTGAGCACCAGCACCAGGTTAGCCAACCACTCTGGATGAAACACTTCAACAATGAACCTAGCTGCCAAGATCCGGGCCACCTCTTCACCAATGGCCTTACACCTCTCCTCATTGAAGCGACGAAGGAATTGCTTGACTGACTTGAATTTCGGATCAATATTGAGAGTGTGCTCAGCGAGTTCCCTCGATACACCCGGCATGTCAGAAGGTTTCCATGCAAAGATGTCCCGGTTCTCACAGATGAACTCGATGAGCGCGCTTTCCTATTTGGGATCCAGATTAGCACTGATACTAAACTTCTTGGATGAGTCGCCGAGAACAAAATCAACAAGCTTGATGTCATCGGCCGATTTAAACTTCATCACCAGGTCATGCTTCGTAGTTGGCTTCTTCAAGGACGTCATATCAGTCGGGTCAACATTATCCTTGTAAAATTTCAACTCTTCTTCTACACAAACCGACTCAGCATAAGCCGTGTCACCTTCTTCACACTCCAAGGCTATCTTCCGACTTCCATGTACTATTGTGGTCCCTTTGTAACCAGGCATCTTGAAGTGCAGATAAACATAACACGACCACGCCATGAACTTGGCATAAGCCAGCCGTGCCAACAGAGCGTGGTACAGGCTTCTGATCTTGACCACTTCAAAAGTTAATTTCTCAGCCCTGGAGTCGTGCTCATCTCCAAAAGCTACTTCCAGCTCAGTCTTGCCAACTGGGTATGCCGACTTACCGGGCACCACTCCATGGAAGACAATATTGGATGTCCTAAGATTTTTGTCAGTTAACCCCATGCGACGGAAAGTCTCATAATAAGGGATATTAATGCTGCTACCTCCGTCCATGAGTACCTTAGTAAACTCGTATCAACCAACTTGAGGCGCCACCGCCAAATCCAAGTGACCCGGATTATCAACCCGGGGCGAGTGATCCTCCCGGCTCCACATAATGGGTTGCTCAGACCATCACAAGTATTGGGGAACTGCCTGCTCAACGGCCTTCACAACCCTCTTGTGAAGCTTCTGATCCCGTTTGCACAAACTTGTGGTGAAAATGTGATACTGCCCGCTGTCGGTGTCAAAACCAGTGGATCTTGGGTAGGGGGTCCCGAACTGTGCGTCTAAGGCTAATGGTAACAGGAGGCTGGGGACACGATGTTTACCCAGGTTCCGGCCCTCTCGATGGAGGTAATACCCTACTTCCTGCTTGATTTGATCTTGATGATATGAGTATTACAAGAGTTGATCTACAACGAGATCAAAGAGGCTAAACCCCAGAAGCTAGCCTATGGTATGATTGTTGTTCTGTCATCATCTATCGACTAGCCTGGCCTCGGTTTATATAATGTACAAGAGGCCTAGGATAACAAGAGTCCTAACCGAATACGCCGGTGGGGAGGAGTCCTTGTCTTGATCACCAAGTCTTATGGAATCTTCCTTGTATGCAGGAACTATCCGAACTGGCCCATGAGTATACGGACATGGGGGTCCGCGGCCCAATCTAACTAATCGGGAGACGACGTGGTGAGTACCCCCTAGTCCAGGACACCGTAAGTAGCCCCCTGAGCCGGTCTTCAAGTTGGGGACGCTCCTCGATTCTTCCAAACTATTCTTCATCTTCGGCGGTTGGTCTTGAAAACTGGTTCGACAAATCTTCTTATCTTCGATCTTGAGGATCGCCAAAGTGCATCCAAAGAGTTTACACGTCCGGTATCCGAGGAGCCCCTTTAAGTTTACGGCCTTTATCAATGCCTTGTTATTTTTATGCCACACCTCGGGTTTGAAGTTGTTCCCGGGAGGGAGTGCCCTCTTGCGTCTGATGTCCAACGCCGGACTGCATTCGAGGTATCTTTTCAGCCGAGCACCAACGCCGGACTGCTTTCGAGCTCCAACGCTGGAATGTATCCGAGCTCCAATGCCGGACTGTGTCCAAGTTTCAATGCCGGAATGTATCCGAGCTCCAATGCCGGAATATATCCGAGGTGTCATAGATCACCTTGGTTCACAAAAGTTGAAGGAGTTTAGCCGAGCTTAATGCCGGGAATGCCCTCTACGGAGCCAGCCACTAGAGTCCGAGCTTTATGCCGGACTACTTCCGGGGTGGCTATTGTAGTCGAGCACTAACGCCGGACTGTATCCGAGCTACAACGCCGGACTATGTCTGGGATACACCTGAAGGAAAACATGAAACCGCTGATCCTAGTAGCCCCTGAGACTCAAGTCGGTGCGCGAAATCGGCCTGAGGATCAACTCCTAGCTTGGCAGCATACATAGGAATAGAAACGCGGTGTGCAAATACCTCGAGACTCAGGTTGGGTGCGGCCGACCAACCTGAGGATAATAATCTCCTCGAAAACTATATTGCACTTTTAATTTTCTGCATTGGATTGCCAACGCAGTAGCCCCCGAGACATTGGTCGGGTGGCAACACCAGATGAGGGGATCGATGTGCCCTTTTAATATTTGTAAATAATAAGCCCGAAGCCTAGTAGCCCCCGAGCCTTAATGCGGGCATGGGAGGCCGAATTAAGGATCGATATCCATAGTAAAATCACAAGTTATGTGTAATGACTCTATGTATCCAAGTACTTTATGTCATTAATGCTCGGATCCGCATTGTACAAAACTTTGTTGACCGACCATCAGCTTCAACCTCCTCGGCCAGCAGCAGAGGAGTATTTGTCCTACTTTATAAAGCCTTTATGAGGGCTAAGATTTACGGCAAAAAAGGCAATCCGGCCATACGGTTTTATAAACAAAGGTACGCAGAGAGACATGTTATATTATTGTTTAACATAAGAAACATCGTCCAAAGAAAATAGTCCTGCTATCGGTTCCTTTCTTTGGGTTGTCGTGCTAAGCATGATCATGAAACCTCGGCTCCGATCAATGTGGGAGGAAAATCCTGAGTATTTAGTTCAGGGAAAGCTTCCAAACTTTGTGGTCTAAATGAACCAAATTTTTACCTCCATTGCGGCCGTTTATAATCTGAAAGTGGCCCATCATCGGCTTCTACCCCCTTGTAGATGCTATGCAGGGTGTTTTAGAAATAACAAGACAACCCTTAGCCGACGTCTTGGTGCCCGAAGGCGGTTGTGTTGGCGGAAACGAGGCAATCAGATATGCAGTCTTTATAATTTTCACTTAGTCATAGGGGCTTAAAGTTGGGAGGCCAGCAAGTAGCCCCCCGCTTAGTGTTCAGTGACAGCCGAGGTCAAACTTTAAACACTTCGGCTAATGTTATGAACAGCCCGTCATTTAACATAGTCATCGGACTGCTGACCAGTTTACGCTTATTATGGCAGTCAGTTTTCGGCTTTCTCTACTGCGGTGCTTAACCATGTGAGCTAGAAGCACAATCGCAGTGGTTCTCCCTTTGCACACCTAGCCGAACAAAGCGGAACATAGGAGACAAGCACAAGAGCCGGGCAACCCAACTATTGACTGAAGACACAATTCGAAACTGATGCATATATAGCAATATCCGAGAATTTTTGCCGAATCTCTAAAGGTATGCGGCATTGCACTGCGAGAATTATGCGGAAAACACACAAATAGTTTAAAAGTGCCATAAACTTGGAAAACCAAGAAACGTCAGTAAAAACTTGACGTCCGAACAAGATCAAGTGTTCGGTGCCAATCCGAAAATTGGTCTAAGAAAAAAATTGTGCTTCTGCCGTGCTTTAACATGACACATCCTATCTCAAGACTTCAAGCGGGTCAGCCTACGGCTTCAGCCTCCTATCGTGAAGGCGGATTACTTAGGCTCCCCGGCTATTGACCACTCACTCTCGTCGAAAAAAGGAGTGATAGAAAAACGACTTTGCAGCGACTAGGAAAAAGAACACTTATTATAAAACAGCTCACATAAATTTAAGAGCCCCCAAGTGACTTGGGTAAAATAATTTTATGTTATAATGATTGTGCGTACCGAAGTACTTATATCATATCTGTGTTCACCCGAACTTTGAACGCGTCTTAACCCACCGTCGGCTTCTCCCTCTTCGGTCAAGGACCGAAGAGTGTTATGTACTCCACCTGTCAAGAATATCGATGGTGTTTCCGATAACCAGGCAATCAGGCCATAAGGCTGTAACAGACAAAGCGCGCTGAGGGAACTTATGCTATAGTACTAACGAAGTGTAAGAAGCATCTTCAAAGAAAATAGTACCCCCACCGATAACTTTCTTCGGTTGCTCATTATTATTATGAGACTTGTGCAATAGATTTTTTGTACTCATGAGTTCCGTTGTGTGCCGACAATTGTTGAAAACAGTAAGAGCGCTAGCTTTCTGCTTCACCCAGTCTAAGGTCAGGCTCGGATGAACAGATCGTGACAATCGCAGAGGTGCTCCCTTTACTCCCTAGGCGAACAATAGGGAACGTAGGGGTAAGCAAAGGAGCCAGGCAACCCAGCTTGCAAGTCGCTTCAGTCAACATGGTGCATATTGTGGCGTAATACACGAACAAGGAACGAAGCTGTACAAGTATAATCATAAGCAAGAGGAAAAGCTCCATCAAGGGAGCCCCCAAATAAACGGGGTATTTGAATATGTGCGTCACAAACAAAGTTTTGACAAGGAACTTTGTCACAAACAACTTTGTGCAAAAAAGTATAATGCTTGGTCGAACCGAACAAAATTTAAGACTGAATGTTTTTGAGCATGAAAGCAACTTAGCTGGTTGATATGTTCGGCATTGATGACGCGGTCCGAGCTTGATGTGGGACAATGTTCCAGCCTCCAGGCTGGTCCCGAGGTGGCCGACCAGAGAGTTCGGCACCCCGAGAAGATGAAGCCCCCAGCCGTGGTAATGCAGCAGGTCGGCGCGCCAAGGCAACAGCACAATTTGGTCGAAGGAGGCGACAACACGGCTTAGTCTGAGTCAATTGGCTGCACAAATAAAATAGCTCAGACCAAAGGTAATGCCAAATAAAGATAATAATGTATATTAAAAAATTCTTCTACTTATTTAATAGTAGGGAAGGAAATAATGAGAGAGATGTGGCCTGAGCAGGTCAATGTCGATGGAGGGCATCGGCGTGATGCAGTGAAGGCGTGACAAAGCAAGAATTCACAGGTCAGTCCGAGTTGCTGATACGGCGTTCGCCGAACTGTGCACGGAAACTGACTGAACCACCACGCAATCGTTGCTAATGCGGCCACCATTTGATTAACCTGTGTAGATGATGGAACAAACCAGAGTAATAATTCCTTAAGAAAAATAAACCCAACAAACAAAAATTGTTAGGATTAATAGCACCTGGTTTGTTTGTTGTAGCATTCCAGAGAAAAGCGACTCCCAAAATTGGGAAACGATCTGCACACCCATTGCCTGATGGGCGATAAAGCGACGGTATGGCGATGCTGACAAAGGTTGGCTTGCCGAGGGAAAACCCCCGGTCCAGCTAACGTGACGAAGCTGGTCGGCTGGTGACGCCGAAGTCACCGAAGTATGTTGATGAAGAAATAGCCAAGTCCCCGGTCTAGCCGAGGTGACGGAGTAGGCCGGTGAGGAGTTGTTGCAGCAGAGGTGTTGTAGTAGTTCGGCATGATGGACATCGACTCGATGAAGCAACAGTTCAGCCTTGCCGATGCAGGTCGTAGCTTGTGACGTGATCAATGCTGACTTGATGAAGTGACCATGGGCGATGCCGGTGTGCCCGCTCCATGTAATCCATGGCGCGGTGATGTTGGTGATGATTTATCCTTCGCGATGCCGAACTATTGTTTGGCTGGCCGAGATGATGATCCGAAGAAGTTGAGCTCGGCTC
Source organism: Triticum aestivum (assembly GCF_018294505.1). Classification (NCBI taxonomy): domain Eukaryota; kingdom Viridiplantae; phylum Streptophyta; class Magnoliopsida; order Poales; family Poaceae; genus Triticum; species Triticum aestivum. Next base: position 671,950,103 of record NC_057801.1, read on the forward strand.
AACAAAGCGACGACGTGTCTAGCGTAGGTCGGCCACCGTGGAGTGATGTTGTCGGGCCGGTTTGACACCGGCGCGATGGTGAAGATCGTATTGTAAAAATACTTTTAATATTAATGGGATGTGTTTGAGAATAAAACACAATACCACATACGAAAACATCCTTAAAAAAGGATGTCCAAAATCCCGTTCATAAAGGAGATGAACTCGGGTCGGATTTGTTCTCGTGCAGAAAACAGATCCAAAAAGTGATGCACTAATCGGAAGGTTCCCGCAGTTTGGACGGTCGGATCGAGCTGAATTTTTGGCAGGTGGGAGATATGGGAATTCCGCAGCCGATCAACGGTTGGATCTTCTAGAGGACGTCCGAGCTAGATGCTGGACACCCGCTCCAAACTCGTCCGGATTCTTGTCCAGATTCAACAGGGCTCCGATATATCAGAGATTGCCGGAGATTCCTCCATCGGAACTCGACGAAATTTTTGGAGGGTTGTTGTAGACTTAATTCCGCATACTTCCACTGAAGCAATTGTTTAGGCAACACTCAAGGAGGATGTGGCAGTGGATACGAGTTTGTTGTCCAGAAAAATAGCATGGTCGCCGAGGGCAATGTTGATATTGAGCCCCTGAGCTCCATGGATGACTCCTCCATGATCTTGATAGAGATCGGAGTTGATATTGATGAAGGCCCTCATCCGAACATGACGATCGGAGGTAGGGAGCAGTCATCGGTCAAGCCAAGGTGACTAGTCGAGCTAGTGATGAAGAAACCGACGTTGCAGTTGACCTGCAGTCGAGCCATTGATCCTTTCGCCGATCACATAGCGGAACTCTCAATGAAAGCACCAATGTCGGTGTCAAAACCGGCGAATCTCGGGTAGGGGGTCCCAAACTGTGCGTCTAAGGCTAATGGTAACAGGAAGGTGGGGACACGATGTTTACCCAGGTTCGGGACCTCTCGATGGAGGTAATACCCTACTTCCTGCTTGATTGATCTTGATGATATAAGTATTACAAGAGTTGGTCTACCGCGAGATCAAAGGGGCTAAACCCTAGAAGCTAGCCTATGGTATGATTGTTGTTCTGTCATCATCTATCGACTAGGCTGGCCTCGGTTTATATAATGTACTAGAGGCCTGGGATAACAAGAGTCCTAGCCGAATACGCCGGTGGGGAGGAGTCCTTGTCTTGATCACCAAGTCTTGTGGAATCTTCCTTGTATGCGGCAACTGTCCAAACTGGCTCATGAGTATACGGCCATGGGGGTCCTCGGCCCAATCTAACTGATCGGGAGACGACGTGGTGAGTACCCCCTAGTCCAGGACACCGTCACCCGCTGTTCAACTACTTTGTATGACTTTGATACCCGGATTGCTGCTATTGCTGACCTCCCTGCCAGATTGCTAATTGTAACCACCCTGGCTACCTTGATTATATCCACCTTGATTATTTTGGTGAATGTGGAAACTGGAACTAGAAACGCCACCTCCATAACCCGGGCCTTGGGAACCACCACCATCCAAGCCGCCGCCCGACCGTTGATTACTGTCAAATGCGTTGGAATTTTTGAAACCTTTCATAATCGTACAATCTTTCCAAAGGTGAGTGGTTGGCTTCCCCTGCGAGCCATGCCTTGTACATGGCTCATTCAGCAACTGCTCAAGAGCAAGGCCTGATCCGCTGGTCCGAGGAGGCGGCCTCCCCTTACGATGTTGCTGTTGCCCTGCGCATTGGTGTAAGACACAAACTCTATGCTACCATCAGCCTTGCGCTTACCATTGCCCCCTGATTCACCAGGTTAGGCTGCGGACCCTTAGCGTTGCCATTTTTCTTTCCCTTCCCTGTCTTCTCGTCATCAGACTCAGGGTCCTTGGTACTACCAGAGTCGGCATATTTAACTAGAGCCGCCATCAACTGGCCCATGTCATTACAATCGCGCTTGAGCCACACCAGCTTCTGCTTAAGAGGCAAAAAATGACAAATTTTCTCCAACATCAAGACCGCAGAGCCAACGTTCATGTTATTGGATGAATGTATGATAGATTTGACCCGGCGCACCCAATGGGTTGTGGATTCACCCTCCTCTTGCTTGCAATCATTCAAGTCCACAATCGACATGCGCTGCATGCATGTGTCTTTAAAGTTCTAAATAAACCAGGCCTTCAACTCTTCCCATGACCTGATGGAGTTGGCAGGTAGCCCCTTTAACCAAGTATGACCATTCCATCCAGCATCATCATGAAGTATCTGGCACACGCAACATCACCGACCTCCAGTAGCTCCATGGCCATCTCATAACTTTTAATCCATACCTCAAGAGGTAAATCAGCTGTGTAATTAGGCACCTTTGGAGGTCCGTTGAAATCCTTGGGCAAACACTCATTACGCAGAGCCGGTACCAAACAGGGTACACCTATAGACCGAGAGGTCACGCCTGCCTCAATCGAAGTTGTAGGGTAAACCAGGAAGGGCTGTTGAGCCACCTGCTGAGCTGCTTGCTGAGCCGCCTACTCAGCTTGCCAACGCAAGTTAAGAGATCCATCACGTGCTGGGTCATGCCCGCGCTGTTAATCACGGCGTTGGGCGCTGCTTGAAATGGCCGGTGAGTCCATATGCCTGCTATAACTCCGGCTCCGGCTTGGGCGAGGGGTTGAGTGAATCCTATCTTGGCTGTAAGAATATGCCTCCTACTACGCCTAGGCTGTCTGAAGAAGTTCTCTGACCCTTCGTGTTTCAACCGCCGTTGGAGAGTCGCCACCCACCGGGAGAGCCGCCAATCATGCTGCCGCAGCAATCATGTTCTCCAATGGATTAGAATAGTGACCTGGTGGCGTCAATACATGCTGAGGCGGAGCAGTATTCAGACAATGGGGTTACGTCACGTGGCTGAACCGGTGTTCCTGCCCCGGGCGCCGCAGCCCGGTTTATCTCCAGCGGGTTATTGGGCCCTGCGCCGAGCGTGCGGAAGAGGTTTCTAGGCTCATACACCGTAGGCAGATGGGACTGGTGCCTTCTCCTCATGATCTTATTAGACACGTTCTGATCCATCGTAAGTCGGAAAGCCTCTGACTGAATCCGCTGGGCCTGAGCACCTAAAGCAGCTCCTTCTGCGGCCATCCTGACATCCTCCGCCGCCAGGTCTTCCTTAGCTTGTGCTACATCCTCACGTAACTGTGTCACCTCCGCATCATGCTGAGCTTGATTCGCCGGGTTGACCATGGTTGTTAGCAGAGTCGTTAATTTGTCCATTAAAGCCATGAAAACCTGAGCCGACGGGTGCGCAGGGCCTCCTGCCCCGGCTGCCGTCACTGCTGCTGACCCGGAAGTCATTGTTGGCGCAGCCGTAGAGTTTTTCCCGGGTTGTGTGCCAGCCATGAAGATCCCAACTCTGTTTGGCGGCTAATAGGGGTCCAGAATACTATGGCCGTTGGAATAGCCCCCGATCCCTCCATCTTGCAGTTGATACAACGAATCAGTCTCACCCATGGATGACTCGCCATCAGAGTTGATGGCCGTCTCACCGCCAGACATAGATCCTTCATCGTATTCCCCTCCATGGATGCATCCCACGAAGGCACGCTTCACGGCGGGCTGAGCTCGGGCGGGTCTCACACGCTGAGCCATCTCGATGATGTCGGTGCAGATGTCCGGCTCAGGGCACGGCTCGCCGATCTTGCCGATGAAGACATGGATTCCGCCGAAGGGGACCCAGTACCCGTACTGAATTGAGCCGACGTCGGGGCCCCAGCCTGCGTCGTCGATGTAGAGCTTGCCGCGATGACTCTTGGTCATCTGGCCCATAGCGTATCCCTTGAGCCCTTCAAAGCTGCCCTTTAAGAACTCAAATCCAATGTGCGCTAGCCCCACGGTGGGTGCCAACTGTCTTGGAAAGGTCACGACAGATGTCCTAGCAGAAGGACTTAGTCGTGGAGCCATCGCAACTAGGAAGCTTAAAGGGGTTAAACGGGACAAAGGAAACGGGACTTTATACTGGTTCGGCCCCTTGCGGTGAAGGTAAAGGCCTAATCCAGTTTGAGGTGGTATTGCTTATGTCTCGATTACCAGGGAGAAAATTCGCTCGACCAAACTTTCGATCTCTTGTTTTCTTGTCCTGAACCGCCGCCGGGTTGTCCCTTTATAAACAGAGGTCGACGCCCAGCGGCTTACAGAGTCCCGACCGGCTCATAAACAGTGTCCATCTTGGTGACTATCTATTCTTGCCTTATAATACAAGTTACACATATATGGCGGTTTATCTCTACGGGCCTTAAGCCGCCTTTGGGCCTTTGGCCCTTTAACTCAATAGTCACCTTCAGAACGTCCTCGTGGGCTTCATGATGATGAATCGCCATAGGTATAACCCGGCCCCTCCTGGGTAGGTCATTCCTGATAGTTATATCCCCAACAGCGGTCCTGGAAGAGCCTCACACTACTATGTCCTGAACACGATCTTCGCGAAGATGGCTTCACCGAGGGCTTCAAGTTTGATTCCAGGCCTCCACAAAATGCAAGCTGACGCCGCACTCCCTCAATTGAAGATTCTGAGTATTCATCTTCAGCAGCAACTGTTGTTGCGAACATCGTCGATGAAGAAGATGACGACACTTCACCAACCATGGCTGCACTACATCTTGACACTGCATTAGGCCCTTCTGCACCACCAAACTCCAACGTCGACCCTGCTCCTGCATCTGCTCCTTCTGGGAACGAGTAGATGCTCTATGTCTTCAAACCTTTTTGGTCATTACTGACAAAAGGGGGAGAAGCATATGAGTTGATAGTCTTTAAGCAGGTCCTTATGGGGTGGTTGCATTATTTTTGCCAAGTATTTGCAACTCTCGTCTTTTGATACATTTGGTTCTTTGAGTTGTAACACTTAAACTCCATGGTCGTCTGCTACTTTGTGATGCGGTGATAAATTCCGCATGAAGTTATTCCGCAGACGTCCATTTTTCATGATGCATATCATTATCTTCATATATCTTTATATGCATGATGAATTGTCTTCATGAGTTGAAGAGGATCTCCACAAACTAAAACCTGCCATGTGCATTTGCATTCAAAACCAAACTACTTATATGCACATCTTCAGGGGGAGCCTTTTCCCACTTATGAAGACAATGCCTTAATCCTTAAACTTTCACATACTTTTATCCCTGTTGAAAACTTCAACCAGTTTGTCATCAATCACCAAAAAGGGGGAGATTGTCAGTGCATCTAGTGCCACCCCTAGTTGGTTTTGGAGTATTGACGACTAACTTGGTTGAGGGACTAATGTGTTTGTGAGAATTGCAGGATAACACAGGTAGTAGTCCCGTATTGATTCGGTTTTCCTACCAGAGATGACCCCTAAAAATGTGTGAAGACATTGAAGACAATGGTGGTCCGTGAAGATATTCACATTGAAGACTATGACATGAGAAGACATCGCATGAAGACTATCGAGTGCGAAGATAGTTGTTTCGTAGTTTCCTTTTCTTCTTTGTTGAGTCATAGGAACCACCGTACGGTTAAGTGGGGTCCAAGTGAACAAAGTCCGAGTGATTGATGTGCTGCTCAACCAAATTCTATGTCTTCGAGCGAAGACAATGAGAGCAAATCTTATCCAGAGATGGATGAGTTAGCTTTACTTGTAGCCCAACTCAAGCTGTCGCATGTGTTTGAAATCTGACAGTTCGACACGTGTCAGTTCCTTAGTGACACGTGTTGCCTCCTGGCTATAAATAGCCCACCCCCTACACCATAAATTGGTGGCTGCTTAGAGTTAGTGCACGACTTTTGTCGTTTGAGAGCAACACACCTCCGAAGCATTTGATAGAGAGATCCTTGCGAGGACAAATCCCCAAACACCTAGAGCCAAAGAGTGTTAGGCATCACTGAAGTCTCAATGTCCGCGTGATCTGAAGACTTTTTACACTTGAGGAATGTGAATCTTCCAGCCGGTTAGGCGTCGCGTTCTGAGCATCCAAGAGTCATTGTGGATTGCCAATGAACGAAGTCTGTGAAGGTTTGGAAGTCTATGTTGAAGACTTACAAGAGTGATTGGGCGAGGACTATGTGTCCTTAGCTCAAGGGGAATAAGGTGAAGACGCGTTCTTCTGAGTAAAATCTCAGCCTCCCCAACCAGACGTAAAGTTGTCACAGCAGCTAGAACTGGTCTACCAAATCCTTGTCTTCACCAATCCACTAGTTCTATCCTTCACTTCCTTTTACTTTATAGTTTGTCTTCGTAAAGTCATTGCCTGAGATCTAATTGACTTCACTGAGTGAAGACTATTTAATATTTGGCTTCATACTGTCTTCCATCCTGATCCATTCTACCTAGCTGCTGATAGTCTTCGTGCTTTCACTACATTGCTTAATTGACTATGGCTTGTCTAGTGTAGTCTACCTTCTGCTGCATATCAATAGGTTCATTTCTACTGTTTGTCTTCAAAGCCCCCGTGTTTTGAAGACTTCCATAAAAATCGCCTATTCACCCCCCTCTAGTTGATAACTAGCACTTTCACCTTCCCACGAGTGTGTTTCAGGTCGTGAATAATTTCCATGAGTGCTATCGGGCCTTCGAGAATATTCCTCCCCTTGAGAAAAGCAGTTTGGCTGCTAAGGATAACACGCTATGCTACTAGGGCCAACCTAGTAGCATAGGCTTTGGCACACACTTGAAGGGCACGTTTATGAGCGTGATATGGCGGAACAACTTAATGGCATCCACCCCTTTAACCTTAGGGATTAGGCAAACCACACGGTAATTGAGGCGAGCTAAGTCTACCGTGCCTAGGGCGAAGCCGTTCACGATCGCATGAAATAAGTCCCTAAGGACATGCCAGAACTTCTTGAAGAACTCAACCGGCCATCCGTCTGGGCCTGCTGCCGTGTCGTTCTTCATATCAGGTAGTGCCTTGTCAATCTCCTGCGGCAGGAAAGATAATGCGAGGGCATCATTTTCCTGCTGAGAAATTCTCTTCGTAGGATCCAACAAATCGACCAGAAGGTTGAGTCGCTTCTCTTCGGCTGTTCCCAATAGCGCAATGAAGAAATCGTAAATATGCTTCACAATCTCAATTTGGGTCACTAGAATCCCATTCTCTGACTGCAGTCTAAGAATGGAGGTCTTGCTCTTTCAGCCGTTGGCATAAGCATGTAAATAGCCAGTATTACCATCACATTTTGTGACCCACTTGACACCGCCCCTACGGTGCCAATATTCCTCCTCAGCTCTAAGGATAGCCAAGACTTGATTTTCCAAAGAGTATTTATGCTCCCATTCTTCTCCGGAAAACGGTCTTACGTCGGTCTGCGCATCAAGGAGGCCGATTTCCGCAACTAGACGTTAACTTTCCCTTTTAGACTCACTGTCGTGGTTAGCCCCCCAGCCTCGGAGGAAGGCCCGCAAGGTCATTGCCGTGGAGGACCAGAAATATACGGGTCGTCGTTGACGCCCAAGATGATTCCCAATCAGGGCCCAGAAGCCAGAGACTAGCTGGGTAAACCCCTTGGCCTCAAACCAAGTAGTCTCGAAGAAGAATCTTCGGCTGCAACGCACACTGTCCTCCCAAGAGGATAGGAGTAGAGGGACGTGATATGAGCCAATACGCGTATCAGCAACAGGGTACATAAGGGAAAGAGCACCTCCCAGTCACTAGTACAGAAAACACGGTCGAGAACACAGCAAATAGGCGCACGATGTTTCTTAGTCCACGTGAATCTCGCACCTATTCTTGCAACTTCACGCAGTGTGGCAGCCGTGATTGCATTATTGAAAAGGGACACCCTAGCCCAGTCAATGTTGCCGTTGTTTTTGTCCGCCCCGAGCGGATCAAGTTAAAATCCCCGCCCACTACTAGCGGCAGATTAGCCGTTCTTTTGGCCCCAACTAGGGTCATGATCTCCCCCAAGAAATCTGCCGACCTCGCATGGTCAGCAGGCCCGTAAATGCTCACAATCACCCAAGTAACTCCAGAAATGCGGTGTTGAACAGTTGTAGTGATACAAAAAACACCAGCCTCCCACAAAATTACATCACAAATATCACAATTATATCCCATCAGGAGACCACCCGAGTGACCAGAGGAGGGGGTCCAGAACCAATCGAAATGTTGCAGGGGGATGTACGCAAGGAGATCTCTGAATGTGAAGTTGGCTTTGCTCATCCCATGCAATGCTACGAAATTGATATGCTCTTTGGCCATATACTCTCTAAGTTGTGTCCGCCGCCACCCGTGGCCGCATCCGCGGATATTCCAAAATATATAGCGCATTATATGATACGATTGGGAAGGCGAGCTCCACGGGAACTCAACGCTTTGGACACTCTCTTCCGTGCCGGCACCCGGCTAGAAGAAGGGACGTCCAAGGCTACCCCAGCCTCATCCCCTTCATTGCATAATTGGTTCGCACCAGCATCTACTGGTACTACGACCTGCTCGGCCTCTACCTGCTCTGTCGCACACCGAGCGGCAGCAGCAGCAAGAGCAGCCTAAGCCTCTTCCCTCGCTCGAACTAACGAGATAATATCCTTCGACGAGGACTCTACCACAACACCACTAATGGGAAGAATCTCAGCAAGATGATCATCAGAAAACACATTCAGAATCTTAAAGGAGGGGGTTGGGTTACCTGACACATCCATGTTCTTGTCGGTCGCACACAGCTTGGCACTCTCCAGAGATGTCATGTCCCCCAGCTTTGCATTGGCACGCACAATGGGAGCCCGCTGCGCCACTGGAGTCGCCCTTGAGCGCTTAGCCTTGGCGGAAGGCCCAGGCACCACAAGAGCCGCCCCAAGCTCGCCCCACAGCGCCTCCACCTGACCCAAAGCCGTCGATGTCGCCGTCTTGGATCCAGGCTTCCGTCCTGCCATCTTCTTGGGCTGCCTGCCGGAGCCGATCGACCCGCGCCATCCCGATGCCAGGGTGAGGTCAGAGTCTGCATTGAGCACACACCCCGTGTCTGCCCCTCCCAAGCACCGGGGAGGAGGGTTGGGTTCCCTCCGCCGCCACCACCTTATTGTTCTCGAGTAGATTTTGGGAAAGGAGATTGGAGCCATACTCATCAAAACACGTGTCTAGAGAGCAGGGAATGGGGGAAGCTAACTACAGTATCTTGGGTTCCCACTGCCATGTCGTCATTCACAAAGACTCCCAACTTTTCTCATGTCTCCGTGTCGATGGAAGTGTCTTGGATGCTGTCCTCGGGATCTTCGGTATGTTCCCCCATCACCACATCTTGGCTCTCCAAGGCTCCGCCGGAGCCCGTGGCGTCCTTCTGTGTCATCGCCGAGGTTGACTTGGCACCTTTATCTGAGCTGGCGGTGCCCTGGGTGTTTTTGCTTGAGTTCGCCCCCTACTGGGTCTGCCCGGACTTGTCATGCTGGCTTGAGGGGCGATGGGCGGAGGGACCCGCCCTAGGCACACCACTTCCTTCCCCCAATCATTGAGGGAGACGCTCCAATTCCACCTTGATCTGGTAGCCTTCGTGGTTAAACCACACCTCCACCATGCCGTTCAGCTTTTCCGGTGCCTTGCACGCCAATTTCATCCTCACTAGTCCCAACCTAATGAGGAAGAGCTCATCGACCACCATTGGACGGCCCAACATCTTGAACACTTCCTTAATACGATCCATCTTGTGGTGCTTCTCCAGGATCCCATGGAGGTGCACCCATGCTACGACCATCACCAGGGGAGGGTTCACCTCATGCACCACATCTCTGACCCGAGCAGTAATGTCGTTGATCGACAAGAAGAGCTTGCCACTTGACCTAGCCATGTGCAGGAGATCTGCGAACGACAAAACCACCATGAACTCATTATCCCCCACCTAGGAGATCTGTCAGTCCCAGTGCCCTGCCACCATATGTTTTAGCTCCTGTTTGAGGACCCGTAGGTTCAGCTTGCCAGGCTCAGCAGTTAGGATGGTAGTGTTCACATCAGAGAGCGGTCGCGGGCCCTCGAGCTCTTCCTCTTGTTTGAACTAGAGACAAAAGAAGACCTCCCCCTGAGATGGCGCTTCCCATAATCTATAAGCTTGGCTGCCGACCCCGCGTCGGGCAGTGCGCGGAGGCGTGCCCCTCTTCCTTGCTGGGCACACAGAGCGGCTGGAATTTGCACTTAGATTAGAAATGGCCAAGCCTCCCGCACTTGAAGCACTCCACATCCGGGAACTCTGGCGCGTCTTCCACCGTGATGGGCTCACCCGCCGTGCCCTTCGATGAAGGCGGAAGTCAAATCACCAGTGGCTCCATGAAGGACCTGGGCTTCTTGGCCAGTGGGTCATCGTGGCTGCCACCACAGTTTTGGTGCTCTACTGGCTTGCGCTCTAGTTCCCTCTGACGCACCATCGCCTTCTTCTTCTTCTTCCGTTCCTACTGCTGAATCCACTATGGGGGAGGGGGAACCCAGTCTGCCTCACGCCCGTCTTGATCTTGGCTAGCCCCTTGCTGGAATACCTCGTCGCGATCGCCTTGCGTCGAGCGCATCTCTCGCTTGGCCTTCTCCCGCAGCTCGCGCACACGCGTCACTCCCCATCCAGCTTCGAGGGCTCCATCGGGTGCTTCTCCGCGTGCCGGTCGCTCATCACCGCCACCATGAACGAGATGGAGAGAGGAGGAGGGGAAGCGATGTGGATGGAGCAAGCTAGGTGAGCCAGCCACCGCACCTCTCTTTTGGATGTGGGAAACCCTAACTATGTAGAAAAGTCCAATCACATGCCTCACTATGTAGAATGTCCAATCACATGTATAAATACCATTTGTTATGACATGGCCTAGTGTAAATACTTTATCCCCCACTTATCGTATGACTGCTTTCAAGATTGACAGTGGAAAACGGTTGGTCGACTGTAGAATTGCTCTCTCATGAATAGTTTTGAGAGTGTCTGCATGCAAGTCAAATCACCACTATGTAATTGCCATGTCACCTATTTTAAAGAAGGGAACAATATGGTGCTTCATATAATTAGTTAATTCCATAATATATATCTAAATGAAATTTTTGGAAGCCAAAAAAGAAAGAGAACATGTTTTATAATCTAGAAAAACATGGGAGATTTGATAAGAATATTGGCACTCAATGGACATAATAGCTCATGTACCCACGTGTGCATGTGCCTTTTCCAAAGCACAATTCTTTTTTGGGTATTTTAATATCTTTCTTTTGTCTATTTCATTATTTTATATATTAATTTTCTGGTTTTTGGTCAATCAACAAATTTAACTTAGGCTCTTCTAGTCCACATTTTCTGATTTGGTCTCTTTTAAATTCTACCTTTTGTATTTTTAAATGATTTTTTATTTCTCTGTTGCAATTACAGACTCCCTCGTTTCACAAATAAAAGAGGTTTTAGATATTTCAGTATAGACTACATACGGACTAAAATAAGTGTACAAACACACTAAAATGCGTCTATATAAATCCGGATCAGGAAAAGTTTGCACATCTTAATAGTGAATTGAGGGAGACCGGGGTCACGGACCCGGGCGAGTGGCTGGTGGCTTTCGTCGGTGAGGAGGTCGTGTATACTGATGTAGTGTGTAGCGCATGGATCTGCTGCATGCCAGGGCATGCTTTTGGACACTACTCGGAGAGAATGGTGATGACCACATCAGGAGGTGGAGCTGGTAGACACTAAGACAAAGGGTCATGTGATGAGTGGTGCCTCATAATTTCTCAGGATGTTTCCCCCTCTTGTGTGTGTGGAGGAGTTTGAGAGAAAGCCTAGACTTGATGTTTGTCGGTAATGGAAACGACGACGTGATGTCGTTCCCCTTCTTTGAGACATTGTCGTCGAGGACCGTTTCCAGCCCTGGTGGGGCTCTCGGCTCTTCGGTAGAATTCCTAGCTCCGGGTTGCCGAAGCATATGACGATCAGACTTTATGTTGGGTAGTGGACCCAGACCTATTGGTGCTATGATTGTGGTCGGTAGGTTATTGACATTTGTATCTTGGGCTACGAGCGTCTAGGTTGTGTTTCATCGCACGTCGGGGAGGCGTCCTTGAAAGGTGGTGTCGGTGGATTATGTGGGGCGAAGGCTAGATGTCGAGGCAAAAACCCCTTGAAAATTTGACCACATTAAGGGTGTCGATCTCGTCTCATGTACGCGATGAGGTTGCTTTTAGTGTTGGTTGTTGGCATGTCTAGTGTTGTAATTGGTGCAAGGTTCTGTGGCGTGCATGCTTCTTTGCCTCCACATTAGAGTCACAAGTTTGCCCCTCTCTTAGTAGTCACAACTTCTTCTCTTCGGTGGTGGTGGGATGCCGACTTGATTGGCAGATTTTGTATGCCTGTTCCTTAGTGTTGTGCGGTTGTTGTTGCGTTCGCTGTGTCGTCAGCACGAGTGGGCCTGGCCTTGTTGGACCGTAAGTATTGGATTGTGCTTGTTTTTGCCCAATTTTACGTAACCCTATTATGCTGAATTAATGGACTAGACAAATCTTTGGCATTTCCTATTTGGCGCATTAAGCACCCGTTACTATGAATTTTCTAAAAGGACGCACACCCACCCTCCGTGTTGGGCCAATCCATTTGCTTTTTTTCTTTTATTTGTTTAAACTGTGGCTAGGTGCCCCAGCCTGGATCGAACTCGTGATCTCTTCCTCCGGTAAATCGAGCTAACCACTAGGATAACTTAGTCCCTGTGACTGAATATTGCCTTTGTTTTATTTTATTTATGTTCGCGGAAAGCCCCAGATTTTGGGAAGCTTCCAGAAGCTTCGCAATCTAGCTTTTTTAGGTCGCAACCAGTTTTTGGTTCGCAAGAACCCCCTATTTTTTGGATCCTTTTTTATTTGTTTGTTCTATTTTTTTCTTTAATATTTTTCTTATTTTCCTTTTCTTAAATTTTTCTCCACTATTTTTTCCAAAATGATCAAACTTCTTCAAATATGATGATTTTTTCATGATCAATGAACTTTTTCAAATTTGATGGTTTTTAATCCGATGAACTTTTTTTCATACTCGATGATTTTTTTAAATCAATGAACTTTCTTTTCCAATTCGATGCATGTTTTTCAAGCAACGATTTTATTTTTCAAAGTTGATGAACTTTTTTGAAGTTTGTGTTTTTTTTGAAAATCCGAGAACATTTTTTGAATTCACATTTTCTTTAAAGGTCAATGGTTGACCAGGTTACCGCAACCAGTCAAACGTGATCGGACCCGTAAAAAAACATAGTCAAGCGACCAGTGAGAGATTGCCTTCTTCTTGGGGCCGCCCTCAAGCGGGAGTGTGTGGGTGCCAGCAACTTGTTTGGGCGCTTAAGGTGCTGAACAAGAGCTCCCCAAATCTTTTGCATTTGTTTTAATATTTTTATTATCCCATTACATGTTGTAATGCTAATCAGGTGTTGGAGTTTCAAATCCTCTTAATTGTCTGTTTTGCGCGGATAGTGAAAATGGTGAAGAAATTCCTAGTAAATGGGAACTACTCGTCCAGAAAAACCACCTTATTGCACCGGGTGGACCAGATACATTATCCGCTCATTTAATGTGACCAAACATGACCAATGTGTGTGGCGCCTATACCTAGCCATAAGTCGGGTCAGGCCGGGCCTAATAAAGCCCATTGCAGAAAATCTATTCCCAAGCCCACGTTTTGTGTGCCTGTACTAACGGATCTCACGAGGTTTCCGTTGTGTTTTATGTGCTGAAGTTTTCAAGTTTTGGATGAGATCATGATGGATGAAGAAATAAGGAGCGGCAAGACCCTAAGTTTGGGGATGCCCAAAGCACCCCAAGGTAATATTCAAGGAAGACTCAAGCGTCTAAGCTTGGGGATGCCCCGGATGGCATCCCCTTTTTCGTCTACATCTATCGGTATGTTACTTGGAGCTTGCTACCTCTTGAGCTTGCATTGGTTTTCCCTTGAAGAGGAAAGGGTGATGCAGCAAAGTAGTGTAAATATTTCCCTCAGTTTTTGAGAACCAAGGTATTAATCTAGTAGGAGACGATGCACAAGTCACTGAATACCTGCACAAACAATCAAGAACTTGCAACCAACGCGATAAAGGGGTTGTCAACCCCTTCACGGTCACTCGCAAAAGTGAGATCTAATAGAGATAGATAAACGGTAAAGTAAATAATTTTGGTATTTTTGGATGTATAGATTGGAAAATAAGGATTGCAAAATAATAGATCCGAAACTAGCAAGATGTAAACGAGATTCAATAATATGGAAAAGAGACCCGGGGGCCATAGGTTTCACTAGTGGCTTCTCTCGAGATAGCATGTATTACGGTGGGTGAACAAATTACTGCCGAGCAATTGATAGGAAAGCGCATAATGATGATGACATCTAAGGCAATGATCATGAACATAGGCATCACGTCCGTGTCAAGTAGACCGACTCCTGCCTGCATCTACTACTATTACTCCACACATCGACTGCTATCCAGCATGCATCTATAGTGTTAAGTTCATAAGAACGGAGTAACGCATTAAGCAAGATGACATGATGTAGAGGAATTAACTCAAGCAATATGATGAAAACCCCATCTTGTTATCCTCGATGGCAACAATACAATACGTGCATTGCTTCCCCTACTGTCACTGGGAAAGGACACCACAAGATTGAGCCCAAAGCTAAGCACTTCTCCCATGGCAAGAAAGATCAATCTAGTAGGCCAAACTAAACCGATAATTCGAAGAGACTTGCAAAGATATCAAATCATGCATATAAGAATTCAGAGAAGAACCAAATAATATTCATAGATAATCTTGATCATAATTCCGCAATTCATCGGATCTCGGCAAACACACCGCAAAAGAGTATTACATCAAATAGATCTCCAAGAACATCGAAGAGAACTTTGTATTGAGAATCAAAGAGAGAGAAAAGGCCATCTAGCTAATAACTATGGACCCGAAGGTCTGTGGTAAACTACTCATGCTTCATCGGAGAGGTAATGGTGTTGATGTAGAAGCCCTCCATGATCGAATTCCCCTCCCGCAGATTGCCCGAAAATACCCCAAAATGGGATCTTACGGGTATAGAAGGTTGCGGCGGTGGAAAAGTTGTTTCGTGGCTCCCCCTGATGCTTTCAGGGTATAAGAGTATATATAGGTGAAAGAACTAGGTCGGTGGAGATATGAGGGGCCCACGAGGGTGGGGGCGCGCCCTCCTACCTCGTGGCCTCCTTGTTACGTCTCCGACTTCATCTCCAAGTCTTCTGGTTTTCTTTCGGTCCAAGAAAGATCATCGTGAAGGTTTCATTCCGTTTGGACTCCGTTTGGTATTCCTTTTCTGCAAAACTCTAAAATAGGCAAAAATACAGAAATTGGCACTGGGCCTTCGGTTAATAGGTTAGTCCCAAAAATAATATAATAGAGCATATTAAAGCCCATTAAACATCCAAAACAGATAATATAAAAGCATGGAACAATAAAAAAATATAGATACGTTGAAGACGTATCAAGCATCCCCAAGCTTAATTCCTACTCATCCTCGAGTAGGTAAATGATAAAAACAGAATTTTTGATGTGGAATGCTACCTAACATATTTATCAATGTAATTTTCTTTATTGTGGCATGAATGTTCAAATCCGAAAGATTCAAGACAAAAGTTTAATATTGACTACTAACAAAGCAATCATGTCTTCTCAAAATAACATGGCCAAAGAAAGCTATCCCTACAAAATCATATCATGTGGCTATGCTCTATCTTCATCACACAAAGTATTTAATCATGCACAACCCCGATGACAAGCCAAGCAATTGTGTCATACTTTTGATGTTCTCAAACTTTTTCAATCGTCACGCAATACATGAGCGTGAGCCATGGACATAGCACTATAGGTGGAATAGAATGGTGGTTGTGGAGAAGACAAAGAGGAGAAGATAGTCTCACATCAACTAGGCATATCAACGGGCTATGGAGATGCCCATCAATAGATATCAATGTGAGTGAGTAGGGATAGCCATGCAACGGATGCACTAGAGCTATAAGTGTATGAAAGCTCAAAAAGAAACTAAGTGGGTGTGCATCCAACTTGCTTGCTCACAAAGACCTAGGGCACTTTTGAGTAAGCCCATCACTGGAATATACAAGCCAAGTTCTATAATGAAAAATTCCCACTAGTATATGAAAGTGACAACATAGGAGACTCTCTATCATGAAGATCATGGTGCTACTTTGAATGCAAAAGTGTGGAAAAAGCATAGTAGCATTGCCCCTTCTCTTTCTCTCATTTTGTTATTTGGGCCTTTTCTCTCTCTTTTTATGGCCTCTTTTTTTTCGTCCGGAGTCTCATCCCGACTTGTGGGGGAATCATAGTCTCCATCATCCTTTCCTCACTAGGACAATGCTCTAATAATGAAGATCATCACACTTTTATTTACTTACAACTCAAGAATTACAACTCAATACTTAGAACAAAATATGACTCTATTTGAATGCCTCCGGCGGTGTATGGGGATGTGCAATGATTCAAGAGTGACATGTATGATAAATTATGAATGGTGGCTTTGCCAAAAATATGATGTCAACTACATGATCATGCAAAGCAATATGACAACGATGGAGTGTGTCATAAGAAACGGAACGGTGGAAAGTTGCATGGCAATATATCTCGGAATGGCTATGGAAATGCCATAATAGGTAGGTATGGTGGCTGTTTTAAGGAAGGTATATGGTGGGTGTATGGTGCCCACGAAAGTTGCGCGGGACTAGAGAGGCTAGTAATGGTGTAAGGGTGAGAGTGTGTATAATCCATGGACTCAACATTAGTCATAAAGAACACACATACTTATTGCAAAAATCTATTATTCATTGAAAGAAAGTACTACACGCATGCTTCTAGGGGGATAGATTGGTAGGAAAAGACCATCGCTCGTCCCGGACCGCCACTCATAAGGAATACAATCAATAAATAAATCATGCTCCGACTTCATCACATAATGGTTCACCATACGTGCATGCTACGAGAATCACAAACTTTAACACAAGTATCTCTCAAATTCACAACTACTCTACTAGCATGATTCTAAGATCACCATCTTCATATCTCAAAACAATAATAAAGAATCAAACTTTTCATAGTATTCAATGCACTTTATATGAAAGTTTTTATTATACCCATATTGGATGCCCATCATATTAGGACTAATTTTATAACCAAAGCAAATTACCATGATGTTTTAAAAGACTCTCAAAATAATATAAGTGAAGCATTAGAATTCAACAATTTCTATAAAACAAAGCCACCGCCGTGTTCTCAAAAGATATAAGTGAAGCACTAGAGCAAAATTGCCTAGCTCAAAAGATATAGGTGAAGCACATAGAGTATTCTAATAAATCATGATTCAAGCGTTTCCCTTTCAAAAGGTGTGTATAGAAAGGATGATTGTGGCAAACTAAAAAGCAAATACTCATATCATACAAGATGCTCCAAGCAAAACTCATATCATGTGGCGAATAAAAATATAGCCTCAAGTAAAGTTACCGATAGACGAAGACGACAGAGGGGATGCCTTCCGGGGCATCCCTGAGCTTAGGCTCTTGGTTGTTCGTGAATATTACCTTGGGGTGCCTTGGGATTCCCCAAGCTTAGGCTCTTGCCACTCCTTATTCCATAGTTCATCAAATCTTTACCCAAAACTTGAAAACTTCACAACACAAAACTCAACAGAAAATCTTATGAGATCCATTAGTATATGAAAGAAAATCACCACTTTATGGTACTATCGTGAACTCATTATTTATTATATTGGTGTAATATCTACTGTATCCAACTTCTCCATGGTTCATACCCCCTGAGGGAGTCTCGGACTAGGGGGTGTCCGGATAGCCGAACTATCATTATCGGCCGGATTCCAAGACTATGAAGAAACAAGATTGAAGACTTCGTCCCGTGTCCGGATGGGACTTTCCTTGGCGTGGAAGGCAAGCTTGGCGATACGGATATGTAGATCTCCTACCATTGTAACCGACTCTGTGTAACCCTATCCCTCTCCGGTGTCTATATAAACCGGATGGCTTTAGTCTGTAGGACGAACAACAATCATACCATAGGCTAGCTTCTAGGGTTTAGCCTCCCTGATCTCGTGGTAGATCTACTCTTGTAACACACATCATCAATATTAATCAAGAAGGACGTAGGGTTTTACCTCCATCAAGAGGGCCCGAACCTGGGTAAAACATCGTGTCCCTTGTCTCCTGTTCCCATCCACCTAGACGCATAGTTCGGGACCCCCTACCCGAGATCCGCCGGTTTTGACACCGACATTGGTGCTTTCATTGAGAGTTCCTCTGTGTCGTCACCGATAGGCTCGATGGCTTCTTCGATCATCATCAGCGACACAGTCCAGGGTGAGACCTTCCTCCCCGGACAGATCTTCGTATTCGGCGGCTTTGCACTGCGGGCCAATTCGCTTGGCCATCTAGAGCAGATCAAAAGTTACGCCCCTCGCCATCAGGTCAGATTTGGAAGTTTGAACTTCACAGCGGACATCCGTAGGGACTTGATCCTCGATGGATTCGAGCCACAGCCGAGCGTGCCGCACTGTCACGGCAAGCATGATTTCGCTTTGCAGCCGGACAGTACCCTAGAGGACGCACTCGAGCCTGCTCTGATCTTTAATTCAGAGCCGGCTGCGCAGGTCGAGGACGGATGGCTAGACACCGCCTCGGGGGCTGCAACCTCTACGGTGATAGAGCCGAACACTGACCTTGTCCCTCATGAAGCTCGTGACTCCGAGGAGCTGGACTCCTTGCCGGACTCCGAACCTCCCGCGCCCCCTCCGATCGAATCCGATTGGGCGCCGATCATGGAGTTCACCAAGGTGGACATCTTTCAACACTCACCTTTTGGCGACATATTGAGTTTGCTAAAGTATCTCTCGTTATCAGGAGAGTCCTCGCCGGACTGCGGCCAGGACGGTTGGGATGCGGACGACGAAGAAATTCAAAGCCCACCCACCACCCACTTGGTAGCCACTGTCGATGATCTCACCGACATGCTAGACTACGACTCCGAAGACATCGACGGTATGGACGATGATGCCGGAGAAGACCAAGAACCAGCGCCTACCGGGCACTGGAAAGCCACCTCATCATATGACATATACATGGTGGATACCCCAAAGGATGGGAATGGCGAAGGGGCAGCGGAGGATGACCCCTCCAAGAAACATCCCAAGCGCCGGTGTCAGCGGCGCCGCTCTAAATCCCGCCACAGCAAGAATGAAGATTCCGGCACCGGAGATAATAATACACCGGACAGTGCCGAAGACAACCCACTCCAGCAAGATCCAGCGCAGGAGGACGGAGACGCCAGCCCTCATGAGAGAGCGGCAGAAGAAGAGGTAGAGGATTACATGCCTCCCTCCGGAGACGAGGCAAGCCTCGACGATGATGAATTCGTCGTGCCTGAGGATTCCGTCGAACAAGAGCATTTTAAACGCAGGCTTATGGCCACGGCGAACAGCCTCAAGAAAAAGCAGCAACAGCTTAGAGCTGATCAAGATCTGCTAGTCGACAGATGGACTGAAGTCCTCGCGGCCGAAGAGCATGAGCTCGAACGCTCCTCCAAAAGCTACCCCAAATGCAAGCTACTCCCGCGATTAGAGGAGGAGGCGTATGAACCCGCATCACCAAGAGACAATACGGCTGACCGACCACCCCGTGGTCGCGACAAAGAGGCATCTAGGCCCTTCACTAAACCTGTACCCCGGCATCGCTCGAAAAGCACAAGGCCACAGGGGAACGCTCCGGACTTGCGAGATATATTGGAGGATAGGGCAAGACAATCAAGATCGATCTATGGATCGCGTGGGCGCCCCATGATACATGACGACAACCGTCGCGCCGGACACAGTAAGTCCGGCCGGGCCGAACAGGATAGACAAAGCCCTTTTGAGCTCCGTCGTGATATTGCCCAGTACAGAGGCGCCGCGCACCCACTATGCTTCACAGACGAAGTAATGGATCATCAAATCCCCAAAGGGTTTAAACCCGTGAATATTGAATCTTACGATGGCACAACAGACCCCGCGGTTTGGATCAAAGACTATCTCCTTCACATCCACATGGCCCGCGGTGACGATCTTCACGCCATCAAATATCTCCCCCTCAAGCTAAAAGGACCAGCCCGACATTGGCTTAACAGCTTGCTAGCAGAGTCATTGGGAGTTGGGAAGACCTGGAAGCCGCATTCCTCAATAACTTCCAAGGCACGTATGTGCGACCACCAGACGCTGATGACCTAAGCCACATAATTCAGAAGCCAGACGAATCGGCCAAACAATTCTGGACATGGTTCCTAACCAAGAAAAACCAAATCGTCGATTGTCCGGATGCGGAGGCCCTTGCAGCCTTCAAGCATAATATCCGCGATGAGTGTCTTGCCCGGTACCTGGGACAGGAAAAGCCGAAATCCATGGCAGCCCTCACATCACTCATGACCCGCTTCTGCGCGGGTGAGGACAGCTGGCTAGCACGCAGCAACAACCTTAGCAAAAATTCTGGCAGTCCGTATATCAAGGACCGTAATGGCAGGTCGCGTTGTAACAAAAACAAACGCCGCATTAACGGCGACAATAGTGAGGATACGGTAGTCAATGCCGAATTCAGAGGCTCTAAACCCGGTTAGCGGAAAAAGCCATTCAAAAGAACTACCCCGGGTCCGTCCAATTTGGACCGAATACTCGACCGCTTGTGCCAGATACACGGCACCCCCGAAAAGCCAGCTAATCACACCAACAGGGACTATTGGGTATTCAAACAGGCAGGCAAGTTAATTGCCGAAAACAATGACAAGGGGCTGCACAGCGATGACGAGGAAGAGACCCGACCACAGAACAATAGAGGACAGAAGGGTTTCCCCCCACAGGTGCGAACGGTGAACATGACCTACGCAATGCACATACCCAAAAGGGAGCGGAAGCATGCACTAAGGGACGTATACGCGATGGATCCAGTTGCCCCGAAGTTCAATCCATGGTCCTCCTGCCCGATCACTTTTGACCGTAGGGACCACCCCACCAGCATCCGCCATGGCGGATTTGCCGCATTGCTTCTAGACCCAATCGTCGATGGATTTCACCTCACCAGAGTCCTGATGGACGGCAGCAGCAGCCTGAACCTGCTTTATCAGGACACAGTGTGCAAAATGGGCATAGACCCCTCAAGGATCAAACCTACCAAGACGACCTTGAAAGGCGTCATACCAGGTGTAGAAGCCAATTGTACAGGCTCAGTTACACTGGAACTGGTCTTCGGATCCCCGGATAACTTCCAAGCGAGGAGTTAATCTTCGACATAGTTCCGTTCCGCAGCGGCTATCATGCTCTGCTTGGACGTACCGCGTTCGCAAAGTTCAACGCGGTGCCGCACTACGCATACCTCAAGCTCAAGATACCAGGCCCTCGAGGGGTCATCACGGTTAACGGAAACACTGAACGCTCTCTCCGAACGGAGGAACATACAGCGGCTCTCGCAGCAGAAGTACAGCGCAGCCTCTTAAGGCAATTCTCGAGTCCGGCTGTTAAGAGACCGGACACGGCTAAACGCGCCCGGAGTAATATACAACAAGACCACCTGGCATGTTTCGGGCACGCGTAGCAGTGCGGCCCCAACCCCAGCCCCTGTAAAACGTCAAGACAGATCCTTCGCGTACACCATTACGCTCTGAAGATGCCATGGGCATGGGGAGAGGGGCGCGACCACGATAGGCCCAGACTGCGGCTCAACCACACCAGGGGCTCTCAAGTGCGTCGTTCTTTTTTTCTTTTTCTTTTTTTTACTCACAGGACTCCGTTTGTCAGAGGCCCTGTCCGGCAGCAGACCTGCCGAACTTACGATGCAACAGCCAGGGAAGGATAAAGGCTACAACGAATATCCAGGTGGTCTCCATTATGAGCATTTAACCTGTTTTACGCACCATTCCGTAGCCTACCCCTGGAGGGGGACATGTTTAACAGTCCCATCCCTTGCTTATCGCACCATTTGTATCGTTCTGCACTTACAGCAGTTTTTCTTGAATAAGTAATGCAGCACCTTTTTGCTTCCAATTGCATTTCTCTTTTATACATATGTTCATTTGTGACATTACGCATCCATACATTTTTGGTACGGCTAAATACACCAGGAGCTTATGTTTCCCGCATCATGGTGTGATAAGTCCGAACACTTTCACAAGTGCGGCACCCCGAACTTATAGCATTATATGCATCAGCTCCGAATCATGTCTTGGGTCAATAGTTGGGTTTGCCCGGCTCCCATGTTTTGGTACCTTACGTTCCGTTGTATCGGCTAAGGTAGCACTGGGAGAACCACTGCGATTGCGCCCCGGTTGAGCTGGGTTAACGCCTCAGTGGAGAAAGCTAAAACTGACCGTCATGATGAGGCGAGAACTGGTCGCTGTTCGAGAGGTTTTTTGCGAGTCCCTAAAGACTTATGCCGCTTAGAGCGAGGAGCCGGTTTTTGTCCGGCCCAGGCGTGGATAGCGCCCCAAATTTGGCCTTCCGAAGACTAGGGGCTTCGCCGAAATTTAAAATTATAGAATTCTATGGCTAAGTGAGAGTGTTCAAGCATTATAAGTCGGGTTGCCTTGTTCGTTGTGTTGAGCGCCTCCCTAGATGGACCCAAATATGGGAACAAGAGTGCTCAAATTTATCCCGAACACCCCAGCACTCGTGGCATGGGGGCTGAAGCCGACGACTTGCCATCTCTCAGATTTGATAAACAGCCGCACAGAAGGTAATATTTTAAATTAAAATGTGTTGCTTCGCGCAAATGAATTAAGTTTTCAGCGCACAAGATAACAAAATGCGAGTCTACTCAAATACTACATCTTTGGAGCACTCACCCGCAATAGTGCGGGCGCCCTTCAGCACACTCTTATAATACATCTTGGGCGTGCGATGCTCCTTTCCCTCCGGTGGTGGGTCCATCACGAGCTTCTGGGCATCCATCTTGCCCCAGTGCACCTTTGCGTGGGCAAGGGCCCGACGGGCACCCTCAATACAGGCGCAGTGCTTGATGACTTCAACCCACCGGCACGCGTCCACCAGCCGCTGCACCAGGCTGAAGTAGCTCCCAGGCATGGCCTCCTTAGGCCATAGCCGAACTATGAGGCCCTTCATGGCCTGTTCGGCCGCCTTGTGGAGCTCGACCAGCTGCTGCAGCTGGTCGCTAAGGGGCACCGGATGTCCGGCCTCAGCATACTGAGACCAGAAGACCTTCTCCAACGAGCTCCCCCCCTCGGCCCGGTAGAATGCGGCAGCATTGGACACGCTGCAAGGAAGATCTGCGAACGGTCCTGGAGAGCTCCGAATTCGGGTAAGCAACAGGTAATTAACACTCACATGCTTACTTTGCATGAAAAATGTCTTACCCGCTGCTATTTTCTTTAACGCCTCGTTTTCGTGGAGGGCCTTGTAGGCTTCGGCCTTAGCGGCTTTGGCACTCTCAAGAGCCGTTGCAAGCTCAGACTCTCGAGTCTTTGAGTCACGCTCCAGGCTCTCATGTTTCTGCACGAGATCCTAGAGCTCTTGCTGTACCTCCGCCACCCGCGCCTCCTGCTTCTCTCGCTCGGTGCGCTCCGCGGCCGCATTGCGTTCGGCCGCGGCCACTGCCTCTTTCAAGGTCGCCACCTCGTTAGTGGCCCCTGCAATACCCACGTTATCCTTGTCATTCTTTTTGCAACCAAAATCCTTTTCTGTAAGGTACAATTTTAATAAGGTGTTACTCACCTTCCTTGTCCTCGAGCTGCTTCTTGGCACGGCTGAGCTTGTTCACGAACCGCTCGAGGTTTTCCTTCAAGGTATTGACCTCCGCAGTCAGTGCGGCAGAGGTCAGCAGCGCAGCCTGCAATCCATATCGACATATTTTTTATGACTCATGCGTATATCTTCTTAGATCCTCAGTCCGACTTTTCTTTCCGAACACCGAACCGAGCATCAGGGGCAACTGTCTATGCGGTACTATTTTAAATATCTCAAAATTCTTACCTCAAAGCCTGTTAGAAGGCTGCTGCAGGCTTCGGTCAGCCCGCTCTTGGCGAGCTGCACCTTCTGAATCACCGCACTCATAACAGCGCGGTGTTCCTCTTCAATGGAGGCGCCATTGAGCACCTCCAGCAAGTTATCCGGCGCCTCCGGTTGGACAGAGGCTGCCGGTGTCATGGTCTTGCCCTTCTTACGAAGTGGCCGCCCGCCGGACTCCGGAGCCACTATGGGATCCGGAGCCGAGTCCGGTGCAAAGTCCGGGAGGTTGTCCTGCGACACCTCCGGGGCCTCCTCCTCCTGGCGGGTCCCTTCCCGGGATCCCACCTCGGCATCGTCCGTGTCAGGAGGGGTGGAGGCGGTCGGAAGAGAATCCAGATCCGACGCACCTAAGGACCCGCTCGACAAAGCGGGAAGATCGTCCTTGGGCGGACTGCAGGGTTGTATGCGGCACTAGAAAGACAATGTGTGGCAAAAAAGAAAAACCATGAAGTTATTCGGGAGTCCAGATACTTACGATCTCACTGGAGGCTTGGCCCTTGGAGGCCAGTCCTCGTCTCGTCACTGGCGTTGGCAGAGCAGTCCGGGGAAAGAGTTTTTCCCTTCTTGGACCCTTCGGCCTCCCTCGTAGGGGAAGCCTTCCTTTTCTTCCCTCCCCCCGCTGGGGGAGAGGCTTTCTTCTTCTCCTCCTCACCCTTGTAGGAGGAGTCAGCCTCGGAGTCATCGTCCGGTAACACCTGAAAGCGGGAACTCTTTTGAGTACCCGTGGCCTTCTTCTTGGCCTTCTTCTCCGGATCCACGTGGGGTGCCAGAGCCAGCAGACCCGTCAAGCGGGCGTCCGCTGGGTCCTCTGGCAACGGGGCCGGACAGATAGTCTGTTCGGCCTTCTTCAGCCAGTCCTGTCAAAGGAAAGGGAGTTTAGATCCCGCATAGAGTCAAACTATGGAAAACAAGCGTCCCGTAAAGGACAAAATCACTTACCTCATCAGCTGGACGCTGCAAGCTGAATCCGCAATCTTCGGTAGTGGATGCGGGAACCTCGGCGCCCTTGAACAGCACCTTCCAGACATCTTCGTACATAGTGTCGAAGAGCCCGCTCAAAGTCTGGTGCTGCGCCGGATCGAACTCCCACATATTGAAGCCCCGTCGTTGGCATGGGAGAATCTGGCGGATGAGCATGACCTGGACCACATTGACAAGCTTGAGCTTCTTGTCCACCAGCTTTTGGACGCAGGCTTGGAGTCCGGTCAGCTCCTCCGAATCAACCCAAGTCCGGCCGCTCTCTTTCCAGGAGGTGAGCCGTGTGGGGATGCCAGGTCTGAATTCGGGGGCCGCTGCCCATTCGGGGTCACGCGGCTCGGTGATGTAGAACCACCCCGATTTCCACACCTTGATGGTTTCCATGAAAGTGCCCTCAAGCCAAGTAACGTGGGACATCCTACCCACCATGGCGCCTCCGCACTCCGCTTGGCTGCCCTTCACAACCTTTGGCTTGACACTGAAGGTCTTGAGCCACAAGCCGAAGTGGGGCTAGATCCAGAGGAAGGCCTCACACACGACGATAAACGCCGAGATGTTGAGGATGAAATTCGGGGCCAGATCATGGAAATCCAGGCCGTAGTAGAACATGAGCCCCCGGACAAAGGGATGGAGTGGGAAGCCCAGTCCGCGAAGGAAATGGGGAAGGAATACTACCCTCTCATGGGGCCTGGGGGTGGGGATGAGCTCTCCCTCGTCGGAGAGCCGGTGCGCGATGTCGCTGGACAAGTATCCGGCGCTGCGCAACTTCTGGATCTGCCCCTCCGTGACGGAGGAGGCCATCCACTTGCCTCCTGCTCCGGACATATTTGGAGAAGGTTGAGGTGAGATGTGCGGACGTGGGCGCTGGAGCTCGAGTTCGCGGAGATGGATAAGCCAAGGAGGAAGAAGGCGTAGGTAAAAGGGTTGGATCTTTTTCCCTTATATGGGCAGACGGAAACATGCGTCCCCACCGGCCTGATAAAACTCGCTTATCTCCCAAGCGCCACAATCAATGGCGCGGTTGGGTTACCCATGTCCGTATTGATGGGAATCCTGGAATAAGGGGAACACGATCTCTGCTTCGACAGGACGATCCTGGAATACCCATGTCCGTATTGGTGTTCACAATCTTCTATGGATTATTCGGAGGAAGAACTCGCCTTGCAATGCCGAAGACAATATGCGCGCCGGACTCGTCGTCATTGAAGCCTAGTTCAGGGGCTACTGAGGGAGTCCCGGACTAGGGGGTGTCCGGATAGCTGAACTATCATTATCGGCCGGACTCCAAGACTATGAAGAAACAAGATTGAAGACTTCGTCCCGTATCCGGATGGGACTTTCCTTGGCGTGGAAGGCAAGCATGGCGACACGGATATGTAGATCTCCTACCATTGTAACCGACTCTGTGTAACCCTAGCCCTCTCCGGTGTCTATATAAACCGGATGGCTTTAGTTCGTAGGACGAACAACAATCATACCATAGGCTAGCTTCTAGGGTTTAGCCTCCTTGATCTCGTGGTAGATCTACTCTTGTAACACACATCATCAATATTAATCAAGCAGGACGTAGGGTTTTACCTCCATCAAGAGGGCCCGAACCTGGGTAAAACATCGTGTCCCTTGTCTCCTGTTACCATCCGCCTAGACGCACAGTTCGGGACCCCCTACCCGAGATCCGCCGGTTTTTACACCGACACCCCCGATACTACCCATATATACATCAAAATAAGCAAACAACACAAAGAAAACAGAATCTATCAAAAACTGAACATTGTGTAGCAATATGAAAACTTCGAATATTTCTGTAACTCCAAAAATTCTGAAAAATTAGAACAACCTGGGAAATTTGTATATCAATCTTGTGTAAAACATTCAGATCAAAATCATGCTTTTGTGAATTATGATATTTATTTTTCTGGGCGCAAAAGTTTCTGTTTTTCAGCAAGATCAAATCAACTATCACCATAAGCCATCCCAAAGGTCTTACTTGGCACAAACACTAATTAAAACAAAAAAACACATCTAACCAGAGGCTGGATGAATTACTTATTGAAAAACTGAACCAAAAAATCAAGAACAAAAATAAAATTTGGTCGCCTCCCAACAAGCCCTATTGTTTAACGCCCTTAGCTAGGTATAAAACATAGATCTAGGTATTGTCATCTTTGGTATGCAATCCATAAGTGGATCTCATAACAGATTCATAGGACAATTTAATTTTGTCTCCAGGAAACTTTTCCATGCCCTTCCTTAACGGAAATTGAAATCTAATGTTTCCTTCTTTCATATCAATAACTGCACCAAGCGTTCTAAGGAAAGGTCTACCAAGAATAATAGGACATGTAGGATTGCAATCTATATCAAGAACAATGAAATCTATGGGCACATAATTCCTATTTGCAGCAATAATAACATCATTAATCCTGCCCATAGGTTTCTTAATAGCGGAATCCGCAAGATGCAAATTTAAAAAACAATCATAAAATTTAGGAAACCTAACACATCACATAAAGTTTTTGGAATCGTGGAAATGCTAGAAACCAAATCACACAAAGCATGTCACTCTTTAATCTTAACCTTAATAGTAAGTTCCCACTCATCATAAAGTTTTCCAGGAATAGAAACTTCCAATTCAAGTTTTTCTTCAAAAGATTTCATCATAGCATCAACAATATGTTTAGTAAAAGCTTTATTCTGATTATAAGCATTAGGAGAATTCAACATGGATTGCAACAAGTAAATACAATCTATTAAAGAACAATTATCATAATTAAATTCCTTGAAATCCAAAAGAGTGGGTTCATCGCTACTTAAAGTCTTGACCTCTCCAATTCCACTTTTATCAATTTTTGCATCTAGATCTATAAACTCTGAATCATTGGGATGCCTTTTAACTAAAGTTGAATCATTTGCAAGGTGGATATCATTACATCAACATTACATAATAGATGGGGATACATACATGAGGCATACAATGCCACATGAATACAACATCACAATACATCAGAGCATCATCCGACTACGGATGAATCACAAACAGAAACTCAAACGACATCCACACTGCTAGCCCAGGCTGCCGACCTGGAACCTATCCCCTGATCGAAGCAGAAGCAGAAGAACTCAACGCAAGCAAGCATCGCTCTCGCGTCATGATCATCGCATAACCTGTACCTGCAACTGTTGTTGTAGTAATCTGTGAGCCACAAGGACTCAGCAATCCCATTACCATGGGTATCAACTAGCAAAGCTTAATAGGAAAGGAAGGGGTAAAGTGGTGAGGTTGCAGCAGCGACTAAGCATATATGGTGGCTAACATACGCAAATAAGAGCGGGAAGAGAGCAAAAGGAACGGTCGTGAAGCTAGCAATGATCAAGAAGTGATCCTGAACTCCTACCTACCTCAAGCATAACCCAGAAACCGTGTTCACTTCCCGGACTCCGCCGAAAAGAGACCATCACGGCTACACACATGGTTGATGCGTTTTAATTCGGATCTGGTGTCAAGTTATCTACAACCGGACATTAACAAATTCCCATCTGCCTATAACCGGAGGCACGGCTTTCGAAAGATTATACCCTACAGGGGTGTCGCAACTTAGCCCATGACAAGCTCTCGCGATCAACGAAGGAATAGACCTTCTCCCGGGAAGACCCGATCAGACTCGAAATCCCAGTTTACAAGACATTTCGACAATGGTAAAACAAGGCCAGCAAAGCTGCCCGATGCGCCGACAATCCCGATAGGAGCTGCACATATCTCGTTCTCAGGGCAACACCGGATAAGCGAAGCATACAGGAACCGACGAATCCAAGTTGCTAAGGAAATGGTCCCGCACGGTGCTCTAGTTTGGACCAACACTTAGACAAGCACTGGCCCGGGGGGGCTGTAATAAAGATGACCCTTGGGTTAATTACTCCCAAGGGAAATATAGGTGGTGGTGAGGCAAATGGTAAAACCAAGGTTGGGCCTTGCTGGAGGAGTTTTATTCAAAGTGAACTATCAAGGGGGTCCCATAAATCACCCAACCGTGTAAGGAACGCAAAATCCGGGAACATAACACCGGTATGACGGAAACTAGGGCGGCAAGAGTGGAACAAAACACTAAGCAAAAAGGCCGAGCCTTCCACCCTTTACCAAATATATAGATGCATTAATAATATAAGAGATATTGTGATATCCCAACCAAAATCCTGTTCACCATGGAACAATCTTCAACTTCACCTGCAACTAACAACGCTATAAGAGGGGCTGAGCAAAGCGGTAACATAGCCAAACAACGGTTTGCATAGGAAGGGTGTCAAAGGTTAGATGTTCATGGCAACATGGGATGGCTCGACAAACAGATGATAGGTAGCGCAGAAAAGCGATAGAACGAAGCAACTAGCATAGCAATGATAGTAGTGAGATCCAGGGTAGCGGTCATCTTGCCTGAAATCCCGCAAGGAAGAAGAACGAGTCCATGAAGAAGACGAACGGACGTAGTCGAACGAATCCTCACAACTCCGGAATGAAACCGAAGGCAACCCGGAAAGAAGCAAACAATATGGTAAACACACAAGCATAATCATGGCATGATGCACAAACATGTATGATGCATGTCCGGTTTAAAGAGGCATGGCATGGCAAAGTGCAACAAACAATACTATAAGTTAAGTGGAGCTCAATATGCAACGAGTTGCATATTGACGAAACACCACATCAATTATTTAGTTTGATCTCGTTTAGGTACACAACAATGTTAAATGTTGTTAACATGGCAAGGGGTGAAGCATATGAAAAACTACCTATCTAGAGAAGTTTAAATGAGGCCGGAATAACAAACAACAAGTCCGGAAAATCCCCATATGCAAATTATGGATTCAGCACTGTTCTGCCCTAAACACAATTTTATTGTTGTTAAACAGGAAAACAAAGTGGACCATGTTAAACTAGGCATTTTTCCACCCCATTTACATATAAAGTTTATTAAATTCGGAGCTCCGGTTAATTAGTTATGAAATAAATCATTTTAGCATGGCATTATGCAAAATTAAATAAATAGCAAGTTTAAATATTTTTAACATAGATGAAAGTGACATATTATTAATCTACACAATTTTCTGATCATTTTACATATATAAATTATTTTAAACCGATGCACGGTTGTTGACTTATTAAATGCATGAACTCTAGGGACTTTTCTGTAAAACGGCGTTCTTTGGATAATTAGCAAAACGTCCAGAACAGGAAAAAAACACATGCAGGCTGAAACTGCAGGCTGGCCCAACAGGAACATGAGAGGGCACTGGATCTGGGGCTCACCAGGCCTCATGGGCCGGCTTGGTGGGGAGGCTGGACGCGGGCTGCATCTGGCAGCGGTTGGGCTTCGACCGGAGAGGCAGGGCGCAGTCAACGCACGGCGTCGTGCGAGCAGGGGAGGCGAGGGGCGATGCAGACAACGGTCAACTGCTGCAGCACGACACGGCAGGATCTCCGGCGAGGCGGCCTCGGCGGGGACCGGTCGGAACGGACTGGGACGGCAGACGTAGGCGAGATGGTGGGGTCGGCATGGCCCGGATCAAGGACAAGCTTGAGGTGGCTACGGCTGCCTGAAAACTCCATGGACGCCAAGTCGGGCTCCCTGCACGAGTAGACAGAGAGAGAGGGATATGAGAAGGAGCAGAAGGGAGAGGAAGGAAGGGAAGGTAGGGCGGCGTGGTGGTGCTTGAGCACCAGGCGAGGGGCACAGGGAAGGAGAAGAAAGAGAGCAGGGAAGGAGGACGGCGACGAAACCTGCTGGTCGGGTGGTCGTCAGGGGAGCTACTGCTCAAGTCAACGACAACGACGAGACCGGCGGAGGCGTGGGTTGGAGTAGAGGAGGAAGGGGCGGCGCGTGAAGGAGGCTAGCGGAGGAAGGGCATCTCAGTTGCACTCGGGGTCAACGACGATGGGCACCGTGGGGCTCGGCTGTGGCTCTGTGGTGGCGCGTTCCGGCGATGACGACCGGAGCAGAGGAGTCGAGGCCACGGCGGGGTCAAGCGTGGTCGAAGGCGCACGGGGCTGCTGCTGCTTGAAGGAGACGAAGGTGCGGCGATGGATCGAGAGAAGAGGCCGGCTATGGTGTCCTATGAAACAGAGAGAAGAAAGGGGATTTGAGGAACCAAAGAGAGAGACAACTCGAGGTGGAGAGAAGGAAACAGGGGCACGGCCTGGTTGGCGACTGCTGGACTCCGGCGAGGTGACTGGTTGGCTCGATGAAGAAATTGAGGAGGGGATCGAGGGATTCTCGAAGGAGCTCGCTGGTTGGGTGAGAAGGGGATCTGGGAGGATCCCAACGAGAGAGTGGTGGCGGCAGGTAGGAGGAGATGGATGGATTGGGCAGCCTAGGGTCTAGGGTTAGACTATATAAATAAGAAGAGAGGGGAGTTTGGATCATCCGATTAAAATCGGACAGTCAAGAATAAAATGCTTCGGGAGTCCAAACAAATGAACGAAGATATTTTAGGGATGTTTGGGGTTGATCCGGACCCATCGGACATGACCTTGCGGTTCCGGTTTGGGACAAATTTCAGACACGCGCGGGAGGGGTCTACGAGCTGGCAAGAGAGGTTATGCGGCCAGACAAGAGGGACACGAAAAACCTGGTTGGTCTCGGAACGGTCAACGAAAGCAAGGGGGGACGCGGCAACTACGAGCGGATGCAAGTTTTATGAAAACGATGCCGATGCAATGCGAATGATGACATGAGATGAGATGCATAACAAGAACAAAATGCAAAACAACACATAAAACCCAACCACGAAGGAAATATCATATCGCATCTACGGAAAAGGCAAGAGTTGGAGTTACGAATATGGAAAGTTGTATCCGGGGCGTTACAACACTCCACCACTATGAGAGGATCTCGTCCCGAGATCTAGGATGGCACCGGAGGGAAAAGGAAGAGGAAGAGAAGAGGTAAAACTAAGTTGCTTCTTGGACAAACGAGTGAAACCATGAACCTTGAGAGGTTGAGCAATTAGAGATGAACGAGATTGCAAACAATCCGTTAGAAAAGAGGAACATGGAACATTACAAGAACTTGAAGGTTGGAAAGACACGAATCAAGAGTTTAATGGACAAGATAGAATTCGAAACCACTCCAGTTAAAACAAGATGAGAGAGGAAGAATTCGGGCAGGACTCCGGTTGAACATGGAAGGAATTGAACATGAACTTGAGAAGATGGGATGATACTTGATGAAATCAACAACACACTACCTCCGGAACTATTGAAAGAATGGCACAATGGGTACGCAGGATTTCAGACAGCACTCAGGTTGTGAAGGGTGGCAAAAACTTGATAAGATGAAAGAACTTGAATAGATGACACAACACTCTGGTTAAATGGACAAGCAAGGAGAAGAACATGATCTTGACAAAACAAGATGATGAGTGAAGAGAACAACATCACAATGCCTCCGAAAGAAATAATAGAAGATAGATCATTGGAATAACAGAATCGATAAGAAAATGCCAACTTCTGCCACAGCTGAGCTTGGACAGCACCCTTCCAAGATGGTTACAACGGGCTTGTTGGAAAACCAACAACGAAAAGAATAAGCTTGTATTGGGCTTATGGAAACATCGCAAGACTATGAGATGACATTCTTCCACTAACGAAAAACAATTGCTTGTTTGAGATCAATAAAGAGATGAAAAACCTCTTTCACCGAGAAGGATAGGAGGAAAACTTGGATCTATGATAAGCACCACAAATAGCAACATTTCCAATGGAAGGCTTTAGGTGAAATATAACCCAAGATAACTCCAACAAAGAGATTGATGGATTTAAAATACCTCATTCTTGAAAACATATGAATCATGAAACATGAAGGAAATTGTCAAGAGTGACATAACACCACCATAAAAGATAAGGTAGAAAGAATTGCACTTTGGAATGCAAGATGAAGAATACTTGAACTCCTCAAAACAAGACATGTGTTGAGCACAATGTTTATTTTTTAGTGAAGCTTGGCGGTTCTTAACTTCAAGAGAAATCTTGAAGAACAATTGAAGAATGAAAAGATTCCTTCATGATCCACCATGTAGAGCCTCCATGAAGAACTGGTAATAAAAAGGATGATAGAAAGAAAGGGAAGTTGAAAGAACAAGGTCAGCCTTGTGATGATTTAGATGAAGCTTCGCGACGAGATAAAGAGGAAAACTTGGAACTCCGGAAAAAAAGATGAAGCATATCGAACCGAGAAATGTGACATGATGAACAACTCTGGAAAGAAGAAACTAGATCACTTGGATGAAACAATGATAAGAATTATGTTATGCATATCCTTCACCAATTTAAATTGATGACAAACAACAGATTTGGCATACTACTTATTCTCGTAAAAAGGATCAAGAGGGATATAGCGTAAACTTCAGAAGGTATTGATGGAACCACCTGTGGAATTTGGAAACAACAAATGAATGAATGAATTAATACGATGACGAATGAAGAGAAATCTTGAACGAACCACCGTAAGAATTGTAAATGAACATAGCAAAGGCACAATTCACCGGGAGGAATTGGAAAAACGAATGAAGATACTTGAGGGGATTTAAATGCAAGAGAACGAAGAGATCACGAGCTGATTAGAGACCACTTGAGCAATGCACCGGTAAGATATGGAGAAGGAGAGCTAAAAGCTGAGAATGAATAATTCTGAGATGATGGGCTACAGAGAATCAATCTGAAAAGACTCTTGAATAGATCCATATTGGTGAAAAGAATTCTCACAATCGAAAATAATTATGAGAGGATGACATCAAGCTAGAATCATGAATCTTTGAGAGAACGGATAAGATTTGTAGGAAAACTCTTCTTCGGTCTTCACATGTTGAGAATGATGATGAGAACGACCATGAATTGTTGAGATACTCCGAAAGAATGACAAACGAAGAGGTTGAGCCAACAATGAAAAATGATTTGAAATTGATCGTGGAAAAGATCTGACTGATGAAATTCATTCTTACGTCGCACTTCGAAAGACTTTGGGAATGGCTCCGGGAAAATTAGAAGAGTCAGGTAAGATCCTGGGAAAAGACCTGTGGGTTAGGGCCCACTAAAAAGATACACCGTTGAACGATTTTGAAGAGAGATTGCACCGGTTGAATTAAATGGCTTGAATGAGATAACAACCTCGAAATATCTTGAACTGATTGAGAATGGAAACACAAGTCTTCCGAGATATCTTCAGCACTCCAGAACAAATGAATAGCGAGAAGTGAGTGATTGAGAGGTGCACCGGCATGAGAAAGCATTTGACATGAGGAAAAGAATATGATCAACACTGAAAGCTTGAATTAAATCCACCAGAGAGGAATACGAGAATGAAGATTGATGAACTTAAAACTGTTGAGCATCTTCTTGGGAAATCACCGGATAAGAACATTGATTAAACAGAGTGAAGAGACTTCACATGAATAAATGGATACTTGATTAAAATATATGAGTCCTTGTAGAAAAGGGTGGGAGGGCGGGAAAACAAAGGCAACTTGGGATGAACGAAACAAACACCGTTGAGAAAACTTAGAATTGATCTTGCGGATGTTGAAAAAGATCGAATCCACTTGAAGATAAGCACGCCGGTTGGAAAGAATTGGGATGACAATCTCGATGATCAAGAAGGTTTACCACTCCCATAGAAATATGAGAACACCGCTTAGGAAAAGTATGGAATCAACACTTGACCTTGAAGCAACTCGAATACCACAAATAAAACAAAACAAAGGATTTGGCTTGCAGAATCAGCCGGAACAAACATATGATAGAGATTTCGTTCGAAGTTTTCGTGGTGGGGCCCACACGGGCTTGAGTGTACAGCACCATCATGTACAAGGCAGTGCACATGACATACGAAGTGTCCCCGAACCAGCATAGCCAAGGGTTCTTTAAGACACAACGAGACCACTGTAAAAACGACCGTGGAAAGGCGGACCACTAGACGTCGAACCCCAATCTCATACCATGCATCTGTCGAAAAGATATTCTAGGAACTACTTGAATTCCCACCTATAAAACTCCCGAAACTTTCTGGTTATGCAATCTGGTGTTGGGGATACTAGGGAAGCAATATATCTCACCCAAACTAACAATCCCTACATCCAAGCTGTATCCATCCGTCAACACATAACCAAGAAACCTTCGGAAATCGTGTACCTCAACCTTCGAAAAGCATCCGTTATACGAGTTATGGCAATACTCCCGAGCTCGCCCCAGTACTGGGTTATCGGGGTTATCTCACCAACAACTGCATAAAAGAGATTTTCGATGTCGGCAAATCTCAGGTATTCCAGAACTGCAACGATAAAATTGTGACGACAACACCTCAGAGCTCGACTCCCCGGGTCAAAGCCACATAAATAGACAGGAGGCACCAAGAATAGTGTTCTCGTCACAAAACCATCGGAATGATTCCAAGATACCCGCGTGATCCTAAAAAAAATTTGAGTGAAATTTGAGGAGAGGAAAGTCAAAACATCTACGTCAAGAGTCCTCACCAGAGCGATGAAGGGGGCTGAGGAGTAAAAAGAATCCTACTCTCCGATATATATAATCCTAAGACTCAAAATAGTTTTATTCTAGACTCAACAACGGCCAACAATCAAGGGGGCTCCTATGGTCGGTCGAGGCTCTGATACCAACTTGTGATGCCCAATATGCGACCCTATCCAAAAGGAACTCGAAGGTCCCACCAAGGATAGACCCACATATTGAAACGCTTTTGCAAGGTGGATATCATTACATCAACATTACATAATAGATGGGGATACATACATGAGGCATACAATGCCACATGAATACAACATCACAATACATCAGAGCATCATCCGACTATGGATGAATCACAAACAGAAACTCAAACGACATCCACCCTACTAGCCCAGGCTGCCGACCTGGAACCTATCCCCTGATCGAAGCAGAAGCAGAAGAACTCAACGCAAGCAAGCATCGCTCTCGCGTCATGATCATCGCATAACCTGTACCTGCAACTGTTGTTGTAGTAATCTGTGAGCCACGAGGACTCAGCAATCCCATTACCATGGGTATCAAGACTAGCAAAGCTTAATAGGAAAGGAAGGGGTAAAGTGGTGAGGTTGCAGCAGCGACTAAGCATATATGGTGGCTAACGTACGCAAATAAGAGCGGGAAGAGAGCAAAAGGAACGGTCGTGAAGCTAGCAATGATCAAGAAGTGATCCTGAACTCCTACCTACGTCAAGCATAACCCCGAAACCGTGTTCACTTCCCGGACTCCGCCGAAAAGAGACCATCACGGCTACACACACGGTTGATGCGTTTTAATTCGGATCTGGTGTCAAGTTATCTACAACCGGACATAAACAAATTCCCATCTGCCTATAACCGCAGGCACGGCTTTCGAAAGATTATACCCTGCAGAGGTGTCCCAACTTATCCCATGAAAAGCTCTCGCGATCAATGAAGGAATAGACCTTCTCCCAGGAAGACCCGATCAGACTCGGAATCCCGGTTTACAAGACGTTTCGACAATGGTAAAACAAGACCAGCAAAGCCGCCCGATGCGCCGACAATCCCGATAGGAGCTGCACATATGTCGTTCTCAGGGCAACACCGGATAAGCGAAGCGTACAGGAACCGACGAATCCAAGTTGCCAAGGAAATGGTCCCGCACGGTGCTCTAGTTTGGACCAACACTTAGACAAGCACTGGCCCGGGGGGGCTGTAATAAAGATGACCCTTGGGTTAATTACTCCCAAGGGAAATATAGGTGGTGGTGAGGCAAATGGTAAAACCAAGGTTGGGCCTTGCTGGAGGAGTTTTATTCAAAGCGAACTGTCAAGGGGGTCCCATAAATCACCCGACCGCGTAAGGAACGCAAAATCCGGCAACATAACACCGGTATGACGGAAACTAGGGCGGCAAGAGTGGAACAAAACACCAGGCAAAAAGGCCGAGCCTTCCACCCTTTACCAAATATATAGATGCATTAATAATATAAGAAATATTGTGATATCCCAACCAAAATCCTGTTCACCATGGAACAATCTTCAACTTCACCTGCAACTAACAACGCTATAAGAGGGGCTGAGCAAAGCGGTAACATAGCCAAACAACAGTTTGCATAGGAAGGGTGTCAAAGGTTAGAGGTTCATGGTAACATGGGATGGATCGACAAATAGATGATAGGTAGCGCAGCAAAGCGATAGAACGAAGCAACTAGCATAGCAATGATAGTAGTGAGATCTAGGGTAGCGGTCATCTTTACTGAAATCCCGCAAGGAAGAAGAGCGAGTCCATGAAGAAGACAAACGGACGTAGTCGAACGAATCCTCACAACTCCAGAACGAAACCGAAGGCAACCCGGAAAGAAGCAAACAATATGGTAAACGCACAAGCATAATCATGGCATGATGCACAAACAAGTATGATGCACGTCCGATTTAAAGAGGCATGGCATGGCAATGTGCAACAAACAATACTACAAGTTAAGTGGAGCTCAATATGCAACGAGTTGCATATTGACGAAACACCACATCAATTATTTAGTTTGATCTCGTTTAGGTACACAACAATGTTAAATGTTGTTAACATGGCAAGGGGTGAAGCATATGAAAAACTACCTATCTAGACAAGTTTAAATGAGGCCGGAATAACAAACAACAAGTCCGGAAAATCCCCATATGCAAATTATGGATTCAGTACTGTTCTGTCCTAAACACAATTTTATTGTTGTTAAACAGGAAAACAAAGTGGACCATGTTAAACTAGGCATTTTTCCACCCCATTTACATATAAAGTTTATTAAATTCAGAGCTCCGGTTAATTAGTTATGAAATAAATCATTTTAGCATGGCATTATGCAAAATTAAATAAATAGCAAGTTTAAATATTTTTAACATAGATGAAAGTGACATATTATTAATCTACACAATGTTCTGATCATTTTACATATATAAATTATTTTAAACCGATGCACGGTTGTTGAGTTATTAAATGCATGAACTCTAGGGACTTTTCTATAAAACGGCGTTCTTTGGATAATTAGCAAAACGTCCAAAACAGGAAAAAAACACATGCGGGCTGAAACTGCAGGCTGGCCCAACAGGAACAGGAGAGGGCACTGGATCTGGGGCTCACCAGGCCTCATGGGTCGACTTGGTGGGGAGGCTGGACGCGGGCTGCATCTGGCAGCGGTTGGGCTTCGACCGGAGAGGCAGGGCGCAGTTAACGCATGGCGTCGTGCGAGCAGGGGAGGCGAGGGGCGATGCAGACAATGGTCAACTGCTGCAGCGTGACACGGCAGGATCTCCGGCGAGGCGGCCTCGGCGGGGACCGGTCAGAACGGACTGGGACGGCAGACGTAGGCGAGATGGTGGGGTCGGCATGGCCCGGATCTGGCCAAAGGACAAGATTGAGGCAGCTACGGCTGCCTGAAAACTCCATGGACGCCAAGTCGGGCTCCCTGCACGAGCAGACAGAGAAAGAGAGATAGGAGAAGGAGCAGAAGGGAGGGGGAGGAAGGGAAGGTAGGGCGGCGCGGTGGTGCTTGAGCACCAGGCGAGGGGCATGGGGAAGGAGAAGAAAGAGAGCAGGGAAGGAGGACGACGACGAAACCTGCTGGTCGGGTGGTCGTCAGGGGAGCTACTACTCAAGTCAACGACAACAACGAGGCTGGCGGAGGCGTGGGTTGGAGTAGAGGAGGAAGGGGCGGCGCGTGAAGGAGTCTAGCGGAGGAAGGGCATCTCAGGTGCACTCGGGGTCAACGACGATGAGCACCGTGGGGCTCGGCTGTGGCTCTGTGGTGGCGCGTTCCGGCGATGACGACCGGAGCAGAGGAGTCGAGGCCGCGGCGGGGTCCAGCGTGGTCGAAGGCGCACGGGGCTGCTGCTGCTTGAAGGAGACGAAGGTGCGGCGATGGATCGAGAGAAGAGGCCGGCTATGGTGTCCTGTGGAGCAGAGAGAAGAAAGGGGATTTGAGGAAACAAAGAGAGAGACAACTCGAGGTGGAGAGAAGGAAACAGGGGCACGGCCTGGTTGGCGACTGCTGGACTCCGGCGAGGTGACTGGTTGGCTCGATGAAGAAATTGAGGAGGGGATCGAGCGATGCTCGAAGGAGCTCGCTGGTTGGGTGAGAACGGGATCTGGGAGGATCCCAACGAGAGAGTGGCGGCGGCGGGTAGGAGGAGATGGATGGATTGGGCAGCCTAGGGTCTAGGGTTAGACTATATAAATAAGAAGAGAGGGGAGTTTGGATCATCCGATTAAAATCGGACAGTCAAGAATAAAATGCTTCGGGAGTCCAAACAAATGAACGAAGATATTTTAGGGATGTTTGGGGTTGATCCGGACCCATCAGACATGACCTTGCGGTTCCAGTTCGGGACAAATTTCGGACACGCGCGAGAGGGTTCTACGAGCTGGCAAGAGAGGTTATGCGGCCAGACAAGAGGGACACGAAAAACCTGGTTGGTCTCGGAACGGTCAATGAAAGCAAAGGGGGAAGCGGCAACTACGAGCGGATGCAAGTTTTATGAAAACGATGCCGATGCAATGCGAATGATGACATGAGATGAGATGCATAACAAGAACAAAATGCAAAACAACAGATAAAACCCAACCACGAAGGAAATATCATATCGCATCTCCGGAAAAGGCAAGAGTTGGAGTTACGAATATGGAAAGTTGTATCCGGGGTGTTACAAGGAGTCACATCAATCACTTTAAGATCTTCATCATTATTTTCACAAAAACTTGAACACACTTTTGCAAACCAATCTCGTTTAGCACGCATCTTAGCTGTTCTTTATTTACACTCATCAAGGGAAATTCTCGTAGCTTTTAGAAACTAATTAATATCATGCTTGGGTGGAATAGATCCAATTTTCACAAAATCAATCTCAAGAGAAATTCTATCTATGTTCCTAGCCAAATCATCAATCTTAAGCCAAAAAATTCAACCATAGCATTGAAACTCTTTTGCGAAATAATAAATTCTTTAAAACTATTCTCAAAATCAGAGGGCATCTTATTATAATTTCCATAATAGTTGTTGTAGGAATTACCATAATTATTAGAGGAATTACTAGGAAATGGTCTAGTATTAAAATTGCCTCAATACGCGTTATTACCAAAATTGTTCCTACCAACAAAATTCACATCCATAGATTCATTATTATTCTTAATCAAAGTAGACAAAGGAATATCATTAGGATCAATAGGAGCACTCTTGCTAGCAAATAATTTCATAAGTTCATCCATCTTTCCACACAAAACATTAATTTCTTCAATCGCATGCACTTTTTTACTAGTAGAAGATCTTTCAGTGTGCCATTGAGAATACTTAACCATAATATTATCTAGGAGTTTAGTAGCTTCTCCTAAAGTAATTTCCATAAAAGTACCTCCCGTGGCTGAATCTAAATGATTTCTAGAAGCAAAATTCAATCCGGCATAAATTTTTTGTATGATCATCCACAAATTTAAACCATAAGTAAGGCAATTTCGTATCATCAATTTCATCCTCTCCCAAGATTGTGAAACATGTTCATAATCAAGTTGCTTAAAATTCATAATATCATTCCTAAGGGAGATGATCTTAGCGGGAGGAAAATACTTGGAAATAAAAGCATCTTTACACTTATTCCATGAATCAATACTATTTTTAGGCAAAGATGAAAACCAAGTTTTAGCATGATCTCTTAGTGTAAACGAAATAGCTTCAATTTAACAATATCATTATCCACATCTTTCTTCTTTTGCATATAACACAACTCAATGAAACTATTTAGATGGGATGTGGCATCTTCACTAGGAAGGCCGAAAATTGATCTTTCATAACAGGATTCAGCAAAGTGGCATTAATTTCATAAGATTCCGCACTAGTGGCGGGAGCAATCAGAGTACTAAT
Source organism: Triticum aestivum (assembly GCF_018294505.1). Taxonomy (NCBI): domain Eukaryota; kingdom Viridiplantae; phylum Streptophyta; class Magnoliopsida; order Poales; family Poaceae; genus Triticum; species Triticum aestivum. The sequence goes on from NC_057801.1 coordinate 671,990,967, forward strand.
AAAATCATTATTATTAGTATTGGAAAAGTCACACAATTTGGTATTCTCTTGAGTCATTGTGACAAACAAGCAACCTACCATACGAGCAAACAAAATGCAAACAAAAAGACGAATGGAAGAAGGGCGAATAAAAGGTAAATCTTTTCAAAATTCATTTTAGAAGTGGGGGAAAGGAAAAGGGGAGGCGAATGGCGAATAATGTAATCCAAGAAATCAGAGTTTTATCATGGGTACTTGGTAGTTTGATGTAGATCTTGACTTGGCGTAGATCCCCGGCAACGACGCCAAAAATTCTTCCTGCTACTTCTAGAGCTTGTGTTGTTTTTTCCTTGAAGAGGAAAGGGCGATGCAACACAGTAGAGATAAGTATTTCCCTCAATTAAGAACCAAGGTATCAATCCAGTAGGAAAAGAACGCACAAATAATCAATACCTGCACAAAGAATCAAACAATTGCACCCAACGTGATAATGGGGTTGTCAATCCCTTCATGGTACCTTGCAAAACTAAGAACTGATGGAGATATATAAATAAAACCAAACAAAAGATAAAATTTTGGTTTATAGATCTAAAAATAAAAGATTGCAAAATAGTAGATGAGAAACTAATATGATGGAAAATAGACTCGGGGGCCATAGGTTTCACTAGAGGCTTATCTCATGAAGGAAAATAATACGATGGGTGAACAAATTACTGTTGAGCAATTGATAGAAAAGCGCAAAGTTATGAAGATATCCAATGCAATGATTATGCAATACAGGCATCATGTCCGTGTCAAGTAGACAGAAACAATTCTGCATCTACTACTATTACTCCACACATTGACTGACTCCTTCCTGCATATAGAGTATTAAGTTCGTAAGAACCGAGTAATGCATTAAGTTAGATGGCATGATGTAGAGGAATTAACTCAAGCAATATGATGAAAACCATATCTTTTTATCCTCGATAGCAACAATGCAATACATTTCTCTACCCCAAGTTTGTCACTGGGTGACATCACGCAATATTGAACCCAAAACTAAGCACATCTCCCATTGCAAGAAATACTAATCTAGTTGGCCAAGCCAAACCGATAATTCAAAGAGAAATACAAAGAGACCAAATCATGCATATAAGAATTCAAAGGAGATTCAAACAATATTCATAGATAAGATGATCATAAATCCACGATTCATCGGATCTCGACAAACACACCACAAAAGAAGATTACATCGAATAGATCTCCAAGAACATTGTGTGGAACACAGTATTGAGAATCAAAGAGAGAGAAGAAGCCATCTAGCTACTAGCTATGGACCCTTAGGTCTGAGGTGGACTACTCACGCTTCATCGGAATGGCAATAGAGTTGATGTAGATGCCCTGTGTGATCAAATCCCCTTCCGGAAGGATGCCGGAAAAGGCCCCAAGATGGGATGTCACGGGAATAGAAGGTTGCGGCGGTGGAAAAATGTTTTGGTGGATGCTTCTGAGGGTTTGGGAATATATGTGAATATATAGGAGGAAGATCTAGGTCAGGGGGTCACCGAGAGGCCCACGAGGTAGGGGCGCGCCCTCCACCCTTGCTGCCGCCTCGTGGATCTTCTGACTTGAACTCCAAGTCTCCTGGGTGTCTTCTGGTCCAAGAAAAATCATTGTGAAGTTTTATTCCGTTTGGACTCGGTTTAGTATTCCTTTTCTATGAGGCTCAAAAACAAGGAAAAAACATAAACTGGCACTGGGCTCTAGGTTAATAGGTTAGTCCCAAAAATAATATAAAATATCATATTAATGCATATAAAACATCCAAAACAGATAATATAATAGCATGGAACAATCAAAAATTATAGATACGTTGGAGATATATCACCGAGAGGGCCCAGAGATACCTCAGTGATATCGGAGTGACAAATCCTAATGTCGACATATGCCAACTCAACAAATACCTTCGAGATACCTGTAGAGCATCTTTATGATCACCCAGTTACATTGTGACATTTGATAGCACATATCGTTTTCCTTCTGTATTTGGGAGTTGCATAATCTCATAGTCGAATGAATATGTATTTGACGTAAAGAAAGTATTAGCAATAAACTGAATGATCATTATGCTAAGCTAAGGGATGGGTCTTGTCCATCACATCATTCTCCTAATGATGTCATCCCGTTATCAAATGACAACACATGTCCATGGTTAGGAGACCTTAACCATCTTTGATCAACGAGCTAGTCTAGTAGAGGCATACTAGGGACACGGTATTTGTTCATGTATTCACACATATATTTGAGTTTCCGATCAATACAATTCTAGCATTAATAATAAACCATTATCATGAATAAGGAAATATAAAATAAGAACTTTATTATTGCCTCTAGGGCATATTTCTTTCAGTCTCCCACTTGCACTAGAGTCAATAATCTAGTTCACATCACCATGTGATTTAACAGCGTAGTTCACATCGCTATGTGACCAACACCCATAGAGTTTACTGGAGTCAATAATCTAGTTCACATCACCATGTGACTAACATCCAAAGAGTATCAAGGTGTGATCATGTTTTTCTTGTGAGAGAGGTTTAGTCAACAGATCTTCCATATTTAGATCTGTATGTATTTTGCAATTTTCTATGTCTACAATGTTGTGCACGGAGCAACTCTAGCTAATTGCTCCCACTTTCAATATGTATCCAGATTAAGACTTGGAGTCATTTAGATTAGTGTTAAAGCTTGCATCGACATAACCCTTTGTGACAAACCCTTTATCACCTCCATAACCAAGAAACATTTCCTTATACCTCTAAGGATAATTTTGACCGTTGTTCAGTGATCTACTCCTGGATCATTATTGTACCCCATTGCCAAACTCATGGCAAGGCACATAATAGGTCTGGTACATAGCCTAGCATACTTTATAGAACCTATGGCTGAGGCATAGGGAATGAGTTTCATTCTCTCTCTATCTTCTGCCGTGACTGGGTTTTGAGTCTTACTCAACTTCACATCTTGCAACACAGACAAGAACCCTTTCTTTGACTGATCTATTTTGCACTTCTTCAAAATTTTGCCAAGGTATGTACTTTGTGAAAATCCTATTAAGTGTCTCGATCTATCCTATAGATCTTGATGCCCAAAATGTAAGTAGCTTCACTGAGGGTTTTATCGAAAAAATTCTTATTCAAGTATCCTTTTATGCTATCCAGAAAATCCATATCATTTCCAATCAATAATATGTCATCTACATATAATACCATAAATGCTACAGAGCTCCCGCTCACTTTCTTGTAAATACAGGCTTCACCGTAAGTCTATATAAAACGATATGCTTTGATCACATCATCAAAGCATATATTTCAACTCCGAGATGCTTGCACCAGTCCATAGATGGATCGCTGGAGCTTGCACACTTTGTTAGCACCATTAGGATCAACAAAACCTTCTAGTTGCATCATATGCAACTCTTCTTTAAGATATCCATTAAGGAATGCAGTTTTGACATCCCTTTTCCACATTTCATAATCATAAAATGCGGCAATTGCTAACATGATTCAGACGGATTTAAGCACCGCTACGGGTGATAAAGTCCACCGTAGTCAAACCCTTGAACTTGTCGAAAACCTTTTGCGAAAAGTCAAGCTTTTGTAGATAGTAACATTACCATCAGCGTCAATCTTCTTCTTGAAGATCCATTTATTCTCAATGGCTTGCCAATCATCGGGCAAGTCCACCAAAGTCCACACTCTGTTCCCATACATGGATCCTATCTCAGATTTCATGGCCTCAAGCCATCTCTCAGAATCTGGGCCCATCATAGCTTCTTCATAGTTTGTAGGTTCTCCTTGGTCTAGTAACATCACTTCCAAGATAGGATTACTATACCACTCTGGTGCGGATCATGCTCTGGTCGACCTACAAAGTTCAGTAGCAACTTGATCTAAAGCTTTAGGATCGTTATCATTTGCTTCCTCTCTCATTGGCGTAGGCATCACGGGAACGGTTTTCTGTGATATGCTACTCTCCAATTCAAGAGAATGTACAATTATCTCATCAAGTTCTACTTTCCTCCCACTCACTTCTTTCGAGAGAAACTCCTTCTCTAGAAAGGACCCATTCTTAGCAACCAAAATCTTGCCTTCAGATCTATGGTAGAAGGTGTACCCAATAGTTTCCTTAGGGTATCCTATGAAGACGCACTTCTCCGATTTAAGTTCGAGCTTATCAGCCTTACGCCTTTTGACATAAGCCTCACATCCCCAAACTTTATGAAACGGCAACTTAGGTTTCTTGCCAAACCACAGTTCATACGGTGTCGTCTCAACGGATTTAGACGGTAGCCTATTTAACGTGAATGCGGTTGTCTCTAATGCATAACCCCAAAATGATAGTGGTAAATCGGTAAGAGACATCATAGATCAGACCATATCTAATAAAGTACGGTTACAACATTCGGACACACCATTACACTATGGTGTTCCAGGTGGCATGAGTTGTGAAACAATTCTACATTGTTTTAAATGAAGGCCAAATTTGTAACTCAAATATTCGCCTCCGTGATCAAATCATAGAAACTTTATTTTCTTGTTACGATGATTCTCCACTTTACTCTGAAATTCTTTGAACTTTTCATTAAGTAGACCCATATCTGCTCAAATCATCCGTGAAGGTCATAAAATAATGATAGCCGCCGCGTGCCTCAACACTCATCGGACCGCATACAATGGTATTATTATTTCTTATAAGTCATTAGCTCGCTCCATTGTTCCGGAGAATGGAGTTTTAGTCATCTTGCCCATGAGGCATGGTTTGCAAGTATCAAATGATTCATAATCAAGTGATTCCAAAAGTCCATCTGTATGGAGTTTCTTCATGCGCTTTAGACCAATATGACCTAAATGGCAGTGCCACAAATATGTTGCACTATCATTATAAACTTTGCATCTTTTGGCATCAATATTATGGATATGTGTATCACTACGATCAAGATTCAATAAACCATTTACATTGGGTGTATGACCATAGAAGGTTTTATTCACGTAAACAAAACAACAATTATTCTCTGACTTTAAATTAATAACCGTATCATAGTAAACATGATCCAATCATATTCATGCTCAACGCAAACACCAAATAACATTTATTTGAGCCCAACAATAATCCCGAAGGTAGAGGGAGTGTGCGATGGCGATCTTATCAACCTTGGAATCATTTCCAACACACATCGTCACCTCGCCCTTAACTAGTCTCTGTTCATTTTGCAACTCCTGTTTTGAGTTACTAATCTTAGCAACTGTACTGGTATCATATACCCAGGGGCTACTATGAACACTAGTAAAGTACACATCAATAACATGTATATCAAATATACTTTGTTCACTTTGACATCCTTCTTCTCTGCCAAGTATTTGGGGCAGTCCCGCTTCCAGTGACCATTTCCTTTGTAGTAGAAGCACTTAGTTTCAGGCATGGGTCTAGCTTTGGGCTTCTTCATTGGAGCGGAAACTTGTTTGCTGTTCTTCTTGAAGTTCCCTTTCTGTCCCTCACCCTTTTTCTTGAAACTAGTGGTTTTGTCAACCATCACCTCTTGATACTCTTTCTTGATTTCTACCTTCATCGGTTTCAGCTTCATGAAGATCTTGGGAGTTGTTTTCGTCATCCCTTTCACATTATAGTTCATCACAAAGTTCTACTAGCTTGGTGATAGTAACTAGAGAACTCTTGGCAGTCACTATCTTATCTGGAAGATTAACTCCCACTGGATTCAAGCAATTGTAGTACCCAGACATTCTGAGCACATGCTCACTGGCTGAGCTATTCTCTTCCATCTTGTAGGCAAAGTACTTGTCAGAGGTCTCATACCTCTCGACATGGGCATGAGTCTGGAATACCAATTTCAGCTCTTGGAACATCTCATATGCTCTGTGGCATTCAAAAAAAATTTGAAGTCTCAGTTCTAAGCCATAAAGCATGGCACACTAAAATATCGAGTAGTCATCATACCGAGCTTTGTCAAATGTTCATAACGCCCGCATCTGCTCCTGCAATAGGTCTGTCACCTAGTGGTGCATCAAGCACATAATTCCTCTATGCAACAATGATGATAATCCTCAGATTGTTGACCCAATCCGCATCATTGCTACTACCATCTTTCAACTTATTTTTCTCTAGGAACATATCGAAAAATAGGGGAGCTATATTGCGAGCTATTGATCTACAACATAGATAGGCAAATACTATTAGGACTTAGTTCATGATAAATTAAGTTCAATTAATCAAATTACTAATGAACTCCAACTTAAATAAACATCCCTCAAGTTTTCTAAGTGATACATGATCCAAATCAACTAACCCATGTCTGATCATCACATGGGATGGGGTAGTCATGAATGGTGAACATCTCTATGTTGATCATATCTACTATATGACCCATGTTCGACCTTTCAGTATCCAGTGTTCCAAGACCATGTCTGTACATGCTAGGCTCGTCAAATTTAACCCAAGTATTCTGCTTGTGCAAAACTGTCTTACACCCATTGTATGTGAACGTAGAGTCTATGACACCCGATCATCATGTGGTGTCTCGAAACGACGAACTTTCGCAGTGGTGCATACTCGGGGAGGACACTTATATCTTGAAATTTAGTGAAGGGATCATCTTATAATTCTACCATCATTAAAATAAGATGCATAAAAGATAAACATCACATGCAATCAAAATATGTGACATGATATGGCCATCATCATCTTGCGCTTTTGATCTCCATCTCCAAAGCAACGTCATGATCTCAATCGTCACCTGCTTGACAGCTTGATCTCCATTGTAGCGTCATTGCATCAAGGTCGTCATCCCAATTATTGCTTCTACAATTATCGCTAACGCATAGTGATAACGTAAAGCAATTACATGGCGCTTGCACTTCATACAATAAAGAGACAACCCTAAGGCTCCTGCCGGTTGTCGATATTACAAAACATGATCATTGATACGTCCATTTTGCATCATGTTTTCCTACTGTTATTTATGTTGTTTTATTGTATAATAATGCTTTTTGCAGTAATTCTAAAGTCTTTTCTCTCATAATATGAAAGGTATGCACAAAGGGGGGGGGGGTTCTGGCAGCTGGAAATCTGGACCTGAAAAAGCTACATCAAGCTACCTATTATGCACAACTCCAAATGAGCTGAAACTTCCCGAGGATTTTTATGGAATATTTAAGAATTATTGGAGCAAATAAGTACCAGGGGAGCCTACCAGGTGGGCACAACCCACCTGGGCGCGCCAGGAGGCCCATGCGCACCCTGGTGGGTGCTGCCCTCCTCGGCCCACCTTCGGTGCCCCTCTTCTAGTATATAAGTCATTTTGACCTAGAAAAAAAAAGGAGAGGACATTCACGATGAAGCGCCGCCGCCTTGAGGCGGAACTTGGACAGGAGCATTTTTGCCCTCCGATGGAGCGATTCCGCCGGGGGAACTTCCCTCCAGGAGGGGGAAGTCATTGTCATCATCAGCACCAACAAGTCTCCCATCTTGGGGAAGGCTATCTTCATCAACATCTTCAACATCACCAACTCCTCTCAAACCCTATTTCATCTCTTGTGTTCAGTCTTTGTACCGGAACTATAGATTGGTGCTTGTGGGTGACTAGTATTGTTGATTACATCTTTGTAGTTGATTACTATATGTTTCATTTGGTGGAAATTATATGTTCAGATCCATTATGCTATCTAATACCCCTCTTATCTTGAGTATGATTATCATTTGTGAGTGGTTACTTTCATTCTTGAGGTCACGGGAGAAATCATGTTGCAAGTAATCATGTGAACTTGATATGTGTTTGATATTTTGATGATATGTATGTTGTCATTCTCTTAGTGGTGTCATGTGAATGTTGACTACATGACACTTCAGAATATTTGGGCTTAAGGGAATGCATTGTGGAGTAGTTATTAGATGGTGGGTTGCAAGAGTGACAAAAGCTTAAACCATAGTTTATGTGTTATTCCGTAAGGGACCGATTGGATCCAAAAGTTTAATGCTATGGTTAGAATTTATTCTTAATACTTTTCTCGTAGTTGTGGATGCTTGCGAGAGGGTTAATCATAAGTAGGAGGTTTGTTCAAGTAACAACAACACCTAAGCACCGGTCCACCCACATATCAAATCATCAAAGTAGTGAACACGAATTAAGCTAACATGATGAAAGTGACTAGATGAAATTCCCATGTACCCTCAAGAACACTTTGCTTATCATAGGAGACCATTTTGGCCTTTCCTTTGCCTCAAAAGGATTGGGCTACCTTGCTGCACTTTTTTTACTACTATCGTTACTTGTTCGTTACAAATTATCTTGCTATCAAACTACTCCTCTACTTACAATTTTAGCACTTGTAGACATTACCTTGCTGAAAACCACTTGTCATTTCCTTCTGCTCCTTGTTGGTTTGACACTCTTACTTATCGAAAAGGCTACAATTGACCCCATATAGTTGTGGGTCATTAATCATCTCATACATCAACATATATCACATCATATCTTGACCATATCACATCACAACATGCCATGCAAAAACAAGTTAGACATCCTCTACTTTGTTGTTGCAAGTTTTACGTGGCTGCTACGGGCTTCTAGCAAGAACCGTTCTTACCTGCGCATAAAACCACAATGGTGATGCATCAAGTTTTTTGTTTTAACCTTCTTCAAGGACCGGCATGTTGGGAAATGTAGCATGCAATTTCAAAAAAATTCCTATGCTCACACAAGATTATCTAGGGGATTCATAGCAACAAGAGGGGGCGAGTGTGTCCATGTACCCTCGTAGACCGAAGGCATAAGCGTTTTCTCAACACTATTGATGTAGTCGAACGTCTTCTCATTCCAACCGATCAAGTACATAACGTATGACACCTCCTAGTTCTCCACACTTTCAGCGTGATGACATCCCTCGAGCTCTTGATCCAGTAGAGGGTTGAAGGAGTAGATGAGTTCCGTCAGCATGATGGCATGGTGATGGTGATGGTGATGTGATCCGTGGAGGGCTTCGCCTAAGCACGGCGAGAATATGACCGGAGGCATAAACTATGGAGGGGGCGCTGCACACGGCTAAGGGCAATTGTTGTGTCTCCTAGGGGCGCCCACCGTAAATTAAGGAGGGAGGGAGAGGAGGCTGGCCTAGGCGAGCCCCAAGTTGGGGGAATCCTACTAGGACTCCCACTAGGATTCGCCCCCCCTTTCCTTTTTCCGGAGGGGGAACGGGGGGAGGAGAGGGAGTAGGAGAAGGAAAGGGGGGACGCCGCCCCCACCCCTTGTCCAATTTGGTTTCCCCCTGGTGGGGGTGACAGTGTCCTGGACTAGGGGGTAGTCACCACGTCGTCCCTCGATTAGATAGATTGGGCTGAGGACCCCCATGGCCATATGCTCATGGGCCAATTCGGACAGCTGTCGCATACAAGAAAGATTCCACAAGACTTGGTGAGCAAGACAAGGACTCCTCCTCACCGGCGTATTCGGCTAGGACTCTTGTTATCCTAGGCCTCTGGTGCATTATATAAACCGAGGCCAGGCTAGTCGATACACCATAAAAACAATCATAATCACAGGCTAGCTTCTAGGGTTTAGCCTCTACGATCTCGTGGTAGATCAACTCTTGTAATACTCATATCATCAAGATCAATCAAGCAGGAAGTAGGGTACTACCTCCATCGAGAGGGCCCGAACCTAGGGAAACATCATGTCCCCTGCCTCATGTTATCATTAGCCTTGGACGCACAGTTCGGGACCCCCTACCCGAGATCCGCCGGGTTTGACACTGACATTGGTGCTTTCATTGAGAGTTCCGATGTGTGATCGGCAAAAGGATCAATGGCTCGTCTGCAGATTAACTGCGACGTCGACATCTTTGTCACCGGCTCGACTGGTCACCTTGGCTTAACCGAGGACTGTGCCCTGCCTATGATCGTTATGTTCGGACGAGGGCCTTCATCAACACCCAGTCCGATCTCTACCAAGATCATGGAGGAATCATCCATGGAGCTCGGGTGCTCAACGTCAACATTGCCCTCGGGCGACCGTGCTGTTTTTCTGGACAGCGAACTTGTATCCGCTGCCATCGCCTCCTCGAGTGTCGTTTTAACGATTGCTTCGGTGGGATTGTGTCTAATTGGGTCTACAACAACCCTGTAAAATTTCGTCAAGTTCTGATGGAGGAATCTCTGGCAATCTCCGATATACCAGAGCCATGTCAAACCTGGATGGGAATCTGGATGATTTAAGGCATGGCCTCCAGAGCCCAGCTCGGAGGTCTTTTGGCCCATCCAGCCGTTCATTTTGTGCGGAATTCCCATATCTACCACCCCTCAAAATTTCAGCTCGATCCGACCGTCCAAACTCCGGAAACCTTCCGATTAGTGCATCACTTTTCAGATCTGTTTCCTGCGTGAATATGGATCCGACCCAAATTCATGTTTCTTTATGAACGTAATATTTGACAACCTTTTTAAAGGAATTTTCTTCTAAGGTATTGTGCATTGTTTTTAAACACGCGCCCATAAAATTTTAATCCTCCTCTGAGGTAATCTTCGCCATCACGCTGGTGTCAAACCAGTCTGGCAATATAGCTCCACGGCTGCCGATCTGCGCTAGACATGTCGTCGCTTTTTGAGCTGAGCTCAACTTCTTCGGATCCTCACCTCGGTGAGCCGAATAAGAGTTCAGAATCGCCATGGATAAACCCCATGGATTACACGGAGCAGGCACACCGGCATAATCGTATGGTCACTCTATCAAACCAGCATTGGACGCGGCACAAGTTACGACCTGGGTCGGCATGGCCGCAGTGTTGCCTCTTCAAGCCAATGTCCATCACACCGAACTACTTCAACACCTCGGCTGACATGGCAGCTGCAACAACTCCTCACCGGCCTGCTCCGTCACCTCGGCTAGACCGGGGACTTGGCTATTTCTTCATCAACATACTCAGGTGACTTTGGCGTCACCAGCCGACCAACTTCGTCACGTTAGCTGGACCGGGGGCTTTGCCTCGGCAAGCCAACCTTTGCCAGCATCGCCATGCCGTCGCTTTATCGCCCATCGGGAAATGGGTGTGTGGACCGATTCAAATTTGGGAGTCGCTTTTCTTCGGACTACTACAACAAATAAACCAGGTGCTATTAATCCTAACAATTTTTGCTTGTTGGGCTTATTTTTCTGAAGGAATTGTTACTCTGGTCTGTTCCATCATCTGTACACAGGTCTATCAAATGGCGGCCACATTAAAAACGGTCACGTGGTTGGTCGGTCAGTTTCTGTACATAGTTCGGCGAACGCCGCATTCGAAACTCAGACCACCCTGCAAATTCAGGCTTTGTCACGCCTTCATCGCGTCACGCCGACGCCCTGCATCAACATTGGCTTCAGCGCCATGCCACATCTCTTTAAATAAATTATTCTTGCGTAAAGCAATTATTCAAGGATTATATATATTATTATTATTTCCTGGACCACACTGTTTTATGTGTGCAGGTAATCAATTTTGACCGCGTTACGTGGTCACTACTCCGGAATGCCGAACTCCTTGCTCGGATATCTCGGGCCTGGGGTTGGGACCTCGGCCATGCCGAGGACTGCGAACCTTGTCGGTTCAATGGGCGTCTTCGTCCCGCCACAAGCCTGAATCGCGTCATCAACATCAAACACATTAACCAGCTAAGTTGCTTTCATACTCAAAAACTTTCAGTTTTAAATTTTGTTCGGTTCGACCAAGCATTATACTTTTTGGCACAAAGTTGTTTGTGACAAAGTTCCTTGTCAAAACTTTGTTTGTGAAGCACATATTCAAATACCCCATTTATTTGGGGGCTCCCTTGATGGAGCTTTTCCTCTTGCATATGATTATACTTGTACGGCTTCATTCCCTGTTCGTGTATTACGCCACAATATGCACCATATTGACCTAAGCGATTTGCAAGCTGGGTTACCTTTCTCCTGTGTTTACCCCTACGTTCCCGATTGTTCGGCTAGGGAGTAAAGGGAGCACCTCTGCAATTATCACGATCTGGTCATCCGAGCCGGACCTCAAACTGGCTGAAGGCGAAAGCTAGCGCTCTTACTTTTTTCAATAATGGTCGGCACACAATGGAACTGATGAGTACAAAAAATCTATTGCACAAGTCTCATAATAATAAGGAGCAACCGAAGAAAGGTATCGGTGGGGGTACTATTTTCTTCGAAGATGCTTCTTACACTTTGTCGGTAATATAGCATAAGTTCCCTGAGCGCGCTTTGTCTGTTACAGCCTTATGGCCTGATTGCCTGGTTATCGGGAACACCAATGATATTCTCGATAGGGGGAGTACATAACACTTTTCGGTCCTTGACAGAAGAGGGAGAAGCCGAGGGTCGGTTAAGACGCGTATAAAGTTCGGGTGAACACAAATATGATATAAGTACTTCAGTACATACAATCATTATACATAAAATCCTTTTGCCCAAGTCACTTGGGGGCTCTTAAAATTTATATATGAGTTGTAAATGTGTTTTCTTCTTGGTCGACAGAAGCACAATTTTTTTCCAATTCTCGGATTGACACCGAACACTTGATCTTGTTCGGGCGTCATGTTTTTACTGACGTATTTTGGTTTTCCAAGCTTTTGGCACTTTTAAACTATTTGTGTGTTTCCAGCATAAGTCTCGTAGTGCAACGTCGGACACCTTTACAGATTCGGCAAAAACATTCTCGGATATTGCTATATATGCATTGGTCTCGAATTGTGTCTTCGGTCAATAGTTGGGTTGCCCGGCTCCTGTGCTTGCCTCCTACGTTCCGCTTTGTTCGACAGGTGTGCAACGGGAGAACCACTGCGATTGTGCTTCCATCTCGCATGGTTAAGCACGTTAGTGGAGAAAGCCGAAAACTGACTGTCACAATAAGCGCAAACTGGTCAGCGATCCGATGAGCGTGTTAAATGATGGGTCGTTCATAACATTGGCCGAAGTGTTTACGGCTTGACTACAGCTGTCGCCGAACACTAATCGGGGGCTCGTAGCTAGCTTCCCCAGTTTAAAGCTCCTATGACGAAGTGAAAGTTATAAAGCCAAGATATCTGATTGCCTCGTTTCCGCTAACACAACCGCATCCGGGCACCGGGGCGTCGGCTAAGGGTTGGTTGGTTATTGCAGAAACACCCTGCATAGTATCCACAAAGGGGTAGAAGCCGACGATGGGCTACTTTCAAATGATAAACAGTCGCAATGGAGTCAAAGTAAGTATATATCATTAGCATTTGTATTCATTATACAATCGTTGCCTTCCGTAATTATCGTTATAAAGCCATAAATATGCATCAATTTGACTTAATATTTTGGCCAAGCTGGGTTGCCTGGCTCCTGTGCTTACCCCTACGTTCCCGATTGTTCGGCTAGGCGGTAAAGGGAGCACCTCTGTGATTGTTACTACCGGGTGATCTGAGTTAGTACCTCAGACTAGGTGAAGCCGAAAGCTAGCAATCATAAAGGATCACATTGGTCGGCAACGACGGAAGTTAAAATTTTGGTTCATTAATACCATAGAGTTCGGGAACTTTCCCCGAACTAAGTCCTCAATATTTTCCTCCCACATTGATCAGAGTTGAGGCTTCATGATCATGCTTAGCATGACAACCCAAAGAAAGGAACCGATAGCGGGACTATCTTCTCTGGAAGATGTTTCCTACGTTAAAAAGTAATATAACATATCTCTCCGCGTACCTTTGTTTATAAAACCGTATGGCCGGATTGCCTTGTTTGTCGTAAATCTTTGCCCTCATAAAGGCTTCATAAAGTAGGACAAGCACTCTTCAGCTGCTGGCCAAGGAGGTGGAAGCCGATGGTCGGTCAACAAAGTTTTTTACAATGCGGATCCGAGCATTAATGATCTAAAGTACTTGGATACATAGAATGATTACACATAATTTGTGATTTTACTATGGATATCGATCCTTAATTCGGCCACCCATGCCCACATTAAGGCTAGGGGGCTACTGGGCTTCGTGCTTATCGTTTACAAATATTAAAGGGGTACATCGATCCCCTGATCTGGTGTTGCCACCCGACCAGTGGCTCGGGGGCTACTGCATTGACAATCCAATGCAGAAAATTTAAAGTGCAATATAGTTTTAGAGGAGATTATTATCCTCAGGTTGGTCGGCCGCACCCAACCTAAGTCTCGAGGACTTTGCACACCGCGTTTTTATTCCTAGGTATGCTGCCGAGATGGGAATTGATCCTCAGGGTGATTTTACGAATCGACCTGAGTCTCAGGGCTACTAGGGTCAGCGGCCTTATTCTTTCCTTCAGGTGCATCCCGGATATTAGGCCAACACGCACCTTGAGGACTACTGGCCATACATCTTGTCAGAGATTACATTGCACAATTCGGAATTAAATTCATAAAAATCAGCCCATGGCCAAGGTGGTGCACCACCTCAGAAGTAATCCCGCATAAAGCTCGGGCGCTAGTGGCTGGCTCCATAGCGGGCATTTCCAACATTAAGCTCGGCTAAAAGTCCTTCAGACCTTTTTGAACCAAGGTGATCTATGATACCTCGGATATAATTCGGCGTTGGAGCTCGGATACATTTCGGAATTGGAGCTTGGACACTGTCCGGTGTTGGAGCTCGGATACATTCCAGCGTTGGAGCTCAGAAGCAATCCAACATTGGTGCTCGGCTGCAAAAGACACCTCGAATGCAGTTCGGCGTTGGAGCTCGGACGCAAGAGGACACTGCCGCCTAGGAACAACTTCAAACCCGAGGTGTGGCATAAAAATAACAAGGCATGATAAAGGCCGAGAACTTAAAGGGGCTCCTCGGATACTCGACGTGTAAACTCTTCGGATTTACTTCCGTGATCCTCAAGATCGAAGATGAGAAGATTTTTTGAACTAGTTTTCAAGACCGACAACCGAAGATGAAGAACATTTCGGAAGAATCGAGGAGCGTCCCCAACTTGAAGACCGGTTCAGGGGGCTGCTGACGGTGTCCTAGACTAGGGGGTACTCACCACGTCGTCCCCCGATCAGTTAGATTGGGCCGAGGACCCCCATGGCTGTATACTCATGCCCCAGTTCGGATAGCTGCCGCATACAAGGAAGATTCCACAAGACTTGGTGATCAAGACAAGGACTCCTCCCCACCGGCGTATTCGTCTAGGACTTTTGTTATCCTAGGCTTCTGGTGCATTATATAAACCGAGGCCAGGCTAGTCGATAGACCATAAAAACAATCATAATCATAGTCTAGCTTCTAGGGTTTAGCCTCTAGGATCTCGTGGTAGATCAACTCTTGTAATACTCCATCGAGAGGGCCCGAACCTGGGTAAACATCGTGTCCCCTGCCTCCTGTTACCATTAGCCTTAGAAGCACAGTTCGGGACCCCCTACCCGAGATCCGCTTGTTTTGACACCGAGAGGGGGCGCACCAGCCCCTTGTGGGCTGGTGTGCCTCCCTCCTATTGCCCATATGGCCCATATCTTCCACCGGGGGGTTCCGGTAACCCCTCCGGTACTCCGGTTTGTACCCGATACACTCTGAAACCCTTCCGGTGTTAGAATACCACCTTCCAATATATCAATCTTTACCTCTCGACCATTTCGGAACTCGTCCTCAAGTCCTTGATCTCATCCGGGACTCCGAACATCCGTCGGTCACAAAAACACATAACTCATATAATACATATCGTCATCAAACGTTAAGCATGTGGACCCTACGGGTTCAAGAACTATGTAGACATGACCGAGACACCTCGCCGGTCAATAACCAATAGAGGAACCTGGATTCTCATATTGGTTCCCACATATTCTATGAAGATCTTTATCGATCAAACCACAATGTTAACATACGTTATTCCCTTTGCTATCAGTATGTTACTTGCCCGAGATTCGATCGTCGGTATCTTCATACCTAGTTCAATCTCGTTACTGGCAAGTCTCTTTACTTGTTCCGTAATGCATCATCCCACAACTAACTCATTAGTCACATTGCTTGCTGGGCTTCATATGATGTGCGTTACCAAGAGGGCCCAGAGATACCTCCCCGATACTCGAAGTGACAAATCCTAATCTCGATCTATGCCAACCCAACAAACACTTTCGAAGATACCTGCAGAGCATCTTTATAATCACCCGGTTACGTTGTGATGTTTGATAGCACACAAGGTATTCCTCCGGTGTCCGGGAGTTGCATAATCTCATAGTCTGAGGAATATGTATTTGACATTAGGAAAGCAATAGCAATAATACTAAACGATCATTATGCTAAGCTAACGAATGAGTCTTCTCCATCACATCATTCCACTAATGATGTGATCATGTTCATCAAAAGACAACACATGTCCATGGCTAGGAAACTTAACCATATTTGATCAACGAGCTAGTCTAGTAGAGGCATACTAGGGACAATGTGTTTTGTCTATGTATTCACACATGTATCAAGTTTTCGGTTAATAAAATTCTAGCATGAATAATGAACATTGATCATGATATAAGGAAATATAAAATACTAAATTTATTATTGCCTCGAGGGCATATTTTCTTCAGTCTCCGACTTGCACTAGAGTCAGTAATCTATATTACATTGTAATGAATCTAACACCCATGGAGTCTTGGTGCTGATCATGTTTTGCTTATGGAAGAGGCTTAGTCAAAGGGTCTGCCACATTCAGATCTGTATGTATTTTGCAAATGTCTATGTCTTCCTCCTTGACCAAATCTCGGATGAAGTTGAGGCGTCTCTTGATGTGTTTGGTCTTCTTGTGAAATCTGGATTCCTTCGCCAAGGCAATTGCTCCAGTATTGTTACAAAAAAATTCATGGGACCCGATGCACTAGGTATTACACCTAGATCGGATATGAACTCCTTCATCCAGACTCCTTCGTTTGCTGCTTCTGAAGCAGCTATGTATTCCGCTTCACACGTAGATCGTGCCATGACACTCTGCTTGGAACTGCACCATCTAACAGCTCCACCATTGAATAAAAATACGTATCCGGATTGTGACTTAGAATCATCCAGATCATTTTCAAAGCTAGCGTCGATGTAACCACTTACGACAAGATCTTTGTCACCTCCATAAATGAGAAACATATCCCTAGTACTTTTCAGGCACTTCAGGATGATCTTGACCGCTATCCAGTGATTCACTCCTGGATTACTTTGGTACCTCCCTACTAAACTTATAGCAAGGCACACATCAGGTCTGGTACACAGCATAGCATACATGATAGAACCTATGGTTGAGGCATAGGGAAGGACTTTCATTTTCTATCTATCTTCTGCAATGGTCAGGCATTGAGTCTGACTCAACTTCACACCTTGTAATATAGGCAAGAACACTTTCTTTGACTGATCCATTTCGAACTTCTTCAAAACTTTATCAAGGTATGTGCTTTGTGAAAGTCCTATCAAGTGTCTTGATCTATCTCTATAGATCTTGATGCCCAATATATAAGTAGTTTCACCAAGGTATTTCATTGAAAAACTCTTATTCAAGTATCCTTTGATGCTATCCAGAAATTCTATATCGTTTCCAATCAACTATGTCATCCACATATAATATTAGAAATGCTATAGAGCTCCCACTCACTTTAGTGTAATTACACGCTTCTCCAAAAGTGTGTATAAAACCATATGCTTTGATCACCTCATCAAAGCGTATATTCCAATTCCGAAATGCTTGCACTGGTCCATAAATGGATCAATGGAGCTTGCACACTTTGTTTGCACCTTTAGGATCAACAAAACCTTCTGGTTGCATCATATACAACTCTTCTTTAAGAAATCCTCTAAGGAATGCAGTTTTGATATCCATTTTCCAGATTTCATAACCATACAAGGCGGCAATAATACATGATTTGGACATACTTAAGCATCACTATGGGTGAGAAAGTCTCATCATAGTCAACTCCTTGAACTTGTCGAAAACCTTTTTTAACAAGTCGAGCTTTATAGATAGTAACATTACCATCAACATCAATCTTCTTCTTGTAGATCCATTTATTCTCTATGGGTCACTGATCATCGGGCAGATCCACCAAACTCCACTCTTTGTTCTCATACATGGATTCTATCACAGATTTCATAGCCTCAAGCCATTTATCAGAATCTGGGCTCATCATAGCTTCTTCATAGTTCATAGGTTCATCATGGTGAAGTAACATGACCTCCAGAACGGGATTACCGTACCACTCTAGTGCGGATCGTACTCTGTTTGACCTACGAGGTTCTGTAGCAACTTGAACTGAAGTTTCATGATCTTTATCATTAGCTTCCTCTCGAGTTGGTGTAGGCATCACAGGAACAGATTTCTCGGATGAGCTACTTTCCAAATTGAGAGTAGGTATAATTACCTCATCAAGTTCAACTTTCCTCCCACTCACTTCTTTCAAGAGAAATTCCTTCTCTAGAAAGGTTCCATTCTTAGCAACAAAAATCTTGCCTTCGGACTTGTGGTAGAAGGTATACCCAAATGTTTTCTTAGGATATCCTATGAAGATGCACTTCTCCAATTTGGGTTCAAGCTTATCAGGCTGAAGCCTTTTGACATAAGCATCGCATCCCGAAACTTTAAGAAACAACAGCTTTGGTTTGTTGCCAAACCATAGTTCATATGGTGTCGTCTCAACAGAATTTGATGGAGCCCTGTTTAATGTGAATGCAGCTGTCTCTAATGCATAACCCCAAAACGATAGTGGTAAATTGGTAAGAGACATCATAGATCGCACCATATCTAATAAAGTGCGGTTACGATGTTTGGATACACCATTACGTTGTGGTGTTCCAGGTGGCGTGAACTGTGAAACTATTCCACATTGTTTTGAATGAAGGCCAAACTCGTAACTCAAATATTCTCCTCCATGATCAAATCGTAGAAACTTTATTTTCTTGTTACGATGATTCTCCACTTCAGCCTGAAATTCTTTGAACTTTTCAATTTTTCCAGACTTGTGTTTTATTAAGTAGATATACCCATATCTGCTCAAATCATCCATGAAGGTCAGAAAATAACGATACCCACCACAAGCCTCAACACTCACTGGACTGCGTACATTAGTATGTATTATTTCCAATAAGTCATTATCTTGTTCCATTGTTCAGGAGAACGGAGCTTTAGTTATCTTGTCCATAAGGCACGATTCGCAAGTATCAAATGTTTCATAATCAAGTGATTCCAAAAGTACATCTTTATGAAGTTTCTTCATGTGATTTACACCGATATGACCCAAACGACAGTGCCACAAATAAGTTTGCACTATCATTATCAACTTTGCATCTTTTGGCATCGATATTATGAATATGTGTATCACTGCGATCAATATTCAACAGAAATAGACCACTCTTCAAGGGTGCATGAACATAAAAGATATTACTCATATAATTAGAATAACCATTATTCTTTGATTTATATGAATAACCGTCTCGCACTAAACAAGATCCAGATATAATGTTCATGCTCAAAGCTGGCACCAAATAACAATTATTCAAGTCTAAACATCGTCTTCAACCTCCTCGGCCAGTAGCCGGGGAGTGTTTGTCCCACTTTATAAAGCCTTTATGAGGGCAAAGATTTGCGGCCAACAAGGCAATCCGGCCATATGGTTTTACAAACAAAGGTACGAAGAGAGACATGTTATATTATTGTTTAACATAAGAAACATCGTCCAAAGAAAATAGTCCCGCTATCGGTTCCTTTCTTTGGGTTGTCATGCTAAGCATGATCATGAAACCTCAACTCCAATCGGTTGTGGGAGGAAAATACTGAGGATTTAGTTCAGAAAAAGCTTCCAAACTCTGTGGTCTAGATGAACCCAAATTTTCACTTCCGTTGCGACCGTTTATAATCTAAAAGTGGCCCATCGTCGACTTCTACCCTTGTAGATGCTACGCAGGATGTTTCCGTAATAACAAAACAACCCTTAGCCGACATCTCGGTGCCCGAAGGCGGTTGTGTTGGCGAAAATGAGGCAATCAGATATGCGGGCTTTATGACTTTCACTTAGTCATAGGAGCTTAAAGTTGGGAGGCCAGCAAGTAGCCCCCCAGTTAGTGTTCAGCGACAGCCTAGGTCAAGCCGTAAACACTTCGGCCAATGTTATGAACGGCCCATAATTTAACATAGTCATCAGATCACTGACCAGTTTATGCTTTATTGTGGAAGTCAGTTTTTGGCTTTCTCCACCTAGGTGCTTAACCATGCGAGCTGGAAGCACAATCGCAATGGTTCTCCTTTTGCACACCTAACCGAACAAAGTGGAATGTAGGAGGCAAGCACAGGAGTCGGGCAACACAACTATCGACCAAAGACACAATTTGAAACCGATGCGTATATAGCAATATCCGAGAATTTTTGCCGAATCTCTAAATGGGTCCGGCGTTGCACTGCGAGACTTATGCAGAAAACAAACAAATAGTTGAAAAGTGCCATAGGATTGGAAAACCAAAAAACATCAGTAAAAACTTGACGTCCAAACTAGATGAAGTGTTCGGTGCCAATCCGAAAATTGGTCTTTAGAAAAAAAATTGTGCTTCTGTCGTGCTTTAACATGACACATCTTATCTCAAGACTTCAAGCGGGTCAGCCTATGGCTTCAACCTCCTATCCCCGAGGCGGAGTACTTCTCGTTGGGCCAGTTTAGAGCGGCTTTGATAGAGAAATTAGGTCCCCGGCTATTGACCGCACACTCCCATCGAAAAAAGAAGTGATAGAAAAAAGACTTTGCAAGACTAAGAAGAAGAACACTTATTATAGAACAACTCACATATATTTAAGAGTCCCCAAGTAATTTGGGTAAAATAATTTTATGTAAAATGATTGTATGTACGGAAGTACTTGTATCATGTCTATGTTCACCCGAACTTTATACGCGTCTTAACCGACCGTCGGCTTCTCCCTCTTTGGTCGAGGACCGAAAAGTGTTATGTACTCCACCTGTCGAGAGTATCGACGGTGTTTCTGCTAACCAGGCAATCAGGCCATAAGGCTGTAATAGACAAAGCGCTCTCAGGGAACTTATGCTATATTACTAATAAAGTGTAAGAAGCATCATCGAAGAAAATAGTACCCCCACCGATGCCTTTCTTCGGTGCTTGTTGTCATTATGAGACTTGTGCAATAGATTTTTTGTACTCATGAGTTCCGTTGTGTGCCGACCGTTGTTGAAAACAGTAAGAGAGCTAGCTTTCGGCTTCACCCAGTCTCAGATGAACCGATCGTGATAATCACAGAGGTGCTCCCTTTACACCCTAGCCGAACAATCGGGAACGTAGGGGTAAGCACAGGAGCCAGGCAACCCAGCTTGCAAGTCGCTTAAGTCAACATGATGCATATTGTGGCGTAATACACGAACAAGGAACGAAACCGTACAAGTATAATCATATGCAAGAGGAAAAGCTCCATCAAGGGAGCCCCCAAATTAACGGGGTATTTGAATATGTGTCACAAATAAAGTTTGGACAAGGAAGTTTGTCACAAACAACTTTGTGCCAAAAGAGGTATAATGCTTTCTCAAACCGAACAAAATTTAAGACTGAAAGTTTTTTAGCATGAAAGCAACTTAGCTGGTTGATATGTTCGGCATTGATGACGCGGTCCGAGCTTGATGTGGGACAGGGTTCCAGCCCCCAGGCTGGTCCCAAGGTGGCCGAGCAGAGAGTCCGGCACTCCGAGAAGATGAAGCTCCTAGTCCAGCTGCGGTAATGGAGCAGGCCGGCGCGCCAAGGTCTGAGTCGATTGGCTGCACAGATAAAATAGTGCAAACCAAAAGAAATGACAAATAAAGATAATAGTGTCTATATATATAGATATAAAATTCTTCTACTTATTTAACACATGTGAAGGAAATAATGAAAGATATGTGGCCTGAGCATCGAGGTCAATGTCGATGCAGGGCGTCGGCGTGATGCAGTGAAGGCGTGACAAAGCCCGAATTCACAGGTCGGTCTGAGTTCCGGATACGACGTTCGCCGAACTATGCACGGAAACTGACCGAACCACCACACAATCGTCGCTAATGCGGCCACCATTAGATAGGCCTGTGTACACATGATGGAACAAATCGGAGTAATAATTCCTTGGGAAAAATGAACCCAAACAAGCAAAAATTGCTAGGATTAATAGCACCTGGTTTATTTGTTGTAGCGGTTCAAAGAAAGGTTTCTCCCAAAATTGGGACTCGATCCGCACACTCATTGCCTGATAGGTGATGACGCGATGGCACGGCGATCCTGGCAAAGGTTGGCTCGCCATGGCGAAGCCCGTGGTCCAGCTAATGTGATGAAGCTGGTCGGCTGGTGACGCCGGAGTCTCCAAGGTAAGTTGATGAAGGGATGACGAAGCCCCTAGTCCAGGCAAGGAGACGGAGCAGGTCGGTGAGGAGATGTTTCAGCCGAGGTGTTGAAGTAGTTCGGCGTGATGGACATCGGCTCGATGAAGCAACAGCTCGGCCATGCCGATGCTGGTCGTAGCTTGTGACACGATCAATGCTGGATCGATGAAGTGACCGTGCGGTGATGCCGGTGTGCCTGCTCCGTGTAATCCGTGGGGCGGCGATGTTGGTGACGATTTATCCTTCATGATGCTAAACTATAGTTCAGCTGGCCGAGATGATGATCCGAAGAATTTGAGCTCGGCTCAACAAAGCGACGACGTGTCTAGCGCAGGTCGGCCGCTGTGGAGTGATGTTGTCGGGCCGGTTTGACACCGGCGCGATGGTGAAGATAATATTGTAAAAATACTTTTAATATTAATGGGATGTGTTTGAGAATAAAACACAATACCCCATACGAAAACCTCCTTAAAAAAGGATGTCCGAAATACCATTTGTAAAGGAGATGAACTCGGGTCGGATTCGTTCTCGTGCAGAAAACAGATCCAAAAAGTGATGCACTAATCGGAAGGTTTCCGGAGTTTGGAAGGTCGGATCGAGCTGAATTTTTGGCAGGTGGTAGATATGGGAATTTCTACAGCCGATCAACGGTTGGATCTTCCAAAGGACGTCCGATCTAGATGCTCGACACCCCGCTCCAAACTCGTCCGAATTCTCGTCCAGACTCAACAGGGCTCCGGTATATCGGAGATTGCCGGAGATTCCTCCATAGGAACTTGACGAAATTTTTGCAGGGTTGTTGTAGACTTAATTCCACATACTTCCACCGAAGCAATCGTTTAGGCGACACTCGAGGAGGCGGTGGCGGCGGATACGAGTTTGTTGTCCAGAAAAACAGCACGGTCGCCCGAGGGCAATGTTTACGTTGAGCCCCCGAGCTCCATGGATGACTCCTCCATGATCTTGATAGAGATCGGAGTTGATGTTGATGAAGGCCCTCATCCGAACATGACGATCGGAGGTAGGGCGCAGTCCTTGGTCAAGCCAAGGTGACCAGTCGAGCTGGTGATGAAGAAACCGATGTTGTAGTTGACCTGCAGTCGAGCCATTGATCCTTTCGCCGATCACACAGCGGAACTCTCAATGAAAGCACCAATGTCGGTGTCAAAACCGGCGGATCTCGGGTAGGGGGTCCCAAGCTCTGCGTCTTAGGATCAATGGTAACATGAACACGGGATTTTACCCAGCTTTGGGCTCTCTTGATGAGATAATACCCTACATGCTGCTTGATTGATTATAATGAGTATAGGGGTTACAAGAGTTGATCTACCCTGAGATCATATGTTGTGGTCTAAACCCTAGAGGTATGATGAGTAATGTCATAATCTATCGACTAGCCTGGCCTCGGTTTATATAATGCACCATAGGCCTAGGGTAACAAGAGTCCTAGCTGAATACGCCGATGGGGGAGGAGTCCTTGTCTTGATCACCAAGTCTTGTGGAATCTTCCTTGTATGCGGCAACTGTCCGAACTGGCCCATGAGTATACGGCCATGGGGGTCCTTCGCCCAATCTAACTGATCGGGGGACGACGTGGTGAGTACCCCCTTGTCCAGGACACCGTCAGCGTGCACTATGGGACATCTATGCGATGGAGCTAGTCGCCCCAAAGTTCAACCCATGGTCTTCCTGTCCGATCAATTTCGATCGCAGGGACCATCCTACCAGTATTCGTCATGGAGATTCGTCCGCATTTGTCCTTGACCCAATCATTGACGGATTCCACCTCACACGAGTCCTTATGGACGGTGGCAGCAGCCTGACCTGCTTTATCAGGATACAGTGCGCAAAATGGGCATCGATCCCTCAAGGATCAAACCCACCAAAACCACCTTTAAAGGTGTAATACTAGGTGTAGAGGCCTGTTGTACGGGCTCAATCACACTGGAAGTAGTCTTCAGATCTCCGGACAACTTCCAAAGCGAGTTAATCTTCTATATCGTGCCCTTCCGTAGTGGTTATCATGCCCTACTAGGATGAACCGCATTCGCTCGATTCAATGTGGTACCGCACTACGCATACCTCAAGCTCAAAATGCCAGGACCTCGTGGGGTTATAACAGGAAACACATAGCACCCGCTCCGTACGGGGGAGCACACAGCGGACCTCGCGGCAGAACTACAAAGCAGCCTTTTTAGGCAAACGGCCAATTTGGCGATGAAGAACCCGGACACCGTCAAGCGAGTTCGGACTACCCCGCAACAGGATTGTCCAGCACGTCTAGAGCTCGACTAGCAATTCGGCCTCCGTCCTAGTCCCAGTCAAGCGGTGAGATTTGTGCCGCGCGTACATAATTACACACTAAAAATACCATGGGCACAGGCGGAGGCACGGCTACGACGCGATCCACACTGCGGCTCAACTGCCCCAGGACCCGTACTCATTCATCATTTTCTTTCAGGACACAATTCTCTGGAAGCCCTTTCAGATAGGCGGATATCAGACTCATCACAGGAAGGAAGAACCAAGGAGGTAAGAAGCTTTAACGTATAAGGTAAAACCTAGGTGGTCCTTGATAAATGATCGTTATACCTGTTTTTATACCCACACGCAGCTTACCCTTGGCTAGGACATGTTAAATAGTCCTACTTTGTTCATCACACTACTTGTATACATACACTTTGACATATTATTTGAATAACAATGGAAAAATATACAACATCAGTTTATTATTACATTTTCTTCATATCTTCCCTTGACTGTTTATTCACCACAAATTGCATCTGTACACCTTGGTACGATCAGTTCGCCAGGGGCTTCAGTGTACCCCATAACCCGGCAAGATAAGTCCGAACACTTTCGACAGTGCGGCCCCGAACTTATAGCATTATATGCATCAGCTCCGAATCATGTCTTGGGTCAATAGTTGGGTTTTCCCGGCTCCTATGTTTTGGTACCTTACGTTCCGCTATATTGGCTAAGGTATTGTAGGGAGAACTACTGCGATTGTGTTCCGGTTCTTCCGGACGAGCACCTCAGTAGAGAAAGCCGAAAACTGACTGTCATGATGCGGTGAGAGCTGGTCGCTGTTCGAGAGGTCTCAAATCCTTAAAGATTTTTTCCGCTTCGGGCGAGGAATCGGCCTTGTCCGATTTAGGCGTGCATAGCGCCCCAAGTTCGGCCTTCCGAATACTAGGGGCTTCGCCAAAATTTAAAATTGTAGACTTCTATGGCTAAGTGAGAGTGATAAAGATGTATAGTCTGATTGCCTTGTTCGTTGTGCTAAACACCTCCTTAAAGGACCAAAAATTTGCACAAAGAGTGTTTAGATTTATCCCGAACACCCCGGTACTAGCTACATGGGGGCAGAAGCCGACGACTGGCCAACTCTCAGATTTTATAACGGCCACACAAAAGGCGGGCACCCTTCAGGACACCCTCATAATACTGCTCAGGGCGACGGTGCTCCTTGCCCTTCGGCGGCCCCTCCGTCACCAGCTTCATGGCGTCCATCTTGCCCCAGTGCACTTCCGCACGGGCAAAGGCCTTGCGATCACCTTCAATGCAGATGGACGGCTTAATGACTTCAAGCCGCGGACATGCATTGACCATCCGCTTTACAAGGCCGAAGTAGCTGCCAGACAGGGGCTCGCCAGGCCACAACCGGACTATAAGGTCCTTAATGGCCAGTTCGGCCGCCTTTTGTAGTTCGACCAGTTGCTTCAGCTGGTCGCTCAAGGGCATCGGGTGTTCGGCCCCAACATACTAGGACCAGAACAACTTCTCCATCGAGCTCCCCTCCTCAGCACGGTAGAACGCCGCATCATCCGATATGCCGCGCGGCAGATCTGCGAACGCCCCTGGAGAGCTCCGAATTCGGGTAAGTAAAAGGAAACTCTCCTTCACATGCTTGCTTTGCATAATGAATGCCTTACCCGCCTCTATCTTCTTTGCCTCCTAGATCTCCTGGAGGGCCTTTTGGGCTTCAGCCTTGGCGTCTTGCACGCTCTGGAGGGCCTTCGCAAGCTCGGACTCTTGCGTCTTGGAGTCACGCTCCAGGGACTCGAATTTTTTGATGAAGTCCTGGAGCTCTTGCTGGACCTCATTTACCCAAGCCTCCTGCTTTTCGCGCTCAGTGCGCTCCCTGGCCGCCTTGTCTTTGGCCTCGGATAGCGCTTTCTTTAGGGCCGCCACTTCAGTCGTGGCCCCTATTAAAAATTCATAACGCTATTATTAGCATCATTGGTTTTCCTTTATATATACACATAGACGAGGTATAACTTACCTCTGTTCACAAGGCCGAGTTCTTCCTCGGCCCGCCCCAGGACCCGCCTCAGTCCGGAGACCTCCGCAGTACGAGCGGCAGCAGCCAGCAGCGACGCCTGCTTACTCACATACACATCATATGATTAGACTCCTGTGGATGTTATTTGATCCTCTGTTCGGCCTTTCTTTCCGAACACCAAACAGAGTATCAGGGGCTACCATCTATGCTATGATATTTCTTAGTAATATGATTACTTACCACAAAGCATGTTAAGAGGCTAGCACAGGCTTCGGTCAATCTGCTTTTGGCGGACCAAACCTTCTCAATCACGATACTCATAAGAGTACGGTGCTCTTCGTCAATGGAAGCGCCGTGAAGCGCTTCTAGCACATTGTCCGATGCCTCTGGTCGGACAGAGGACATCATAACGGGCGGCTCACCCTCCTTAGCGAGGGGCAGCCCACCTGAATCCGGAACCATTTGAGGTTCCGGCACAGTATCTGGCCGGGAGTGAGGGAGTCCTGGATTAGGGGGTATTCGGATAGTCGGACTATACACTTTGGCTGGACTATTGGACTATGAAGATACAAGATTGAAGACTCCGTCCCATGACCGTATGGGACTCTCCTTTGCGTGGAAGGCAAGCTTGGCGATTTGGATATGTAGATCTCCTTCTCTGTAATCGACTTTTTGTAACCCAAGCCCCCTCCGGTGTCTATATAAACCGGAGGGTTTAGTCCGTAGGACAACAACAATCGTAATCATAGGCTAGCTTCTAGGGTTTAGCCTCTACGATCTCGTGGTAGATCAACTCTTGTAATACTCATATTATCAAGATCAATATAGCACGAAGTACGGTATTACCTCCATCGAGAGGGCCCGAACCTGGGTAAAACATTGTGTCCCCTACCTCCTGCTACCATTAGCCTTAGACGCACAGTTCGGGACCCCCTACCCGAGATCCGCCAGTTTTGACACCGACAGTGATGTCATGCTACGAACAATTGTCAGCAGATTAGATTTGTGGAATATTGTTCTCTCTACGGTGGTATGTGGAATTTATTTTGTAGAGCCGGACACGACTTTCGTGTTCAAAATCTTCTATGGAGTATTCGGAGGAGGAACCCGCCTTGCAATGCCGAAGACAATCTGCGCGCTGGACTCATCGTCATTGAAGCCTGGATCAGGGGCTACTGAGGGAGTCCTAGATTAGGGGGTATTCGGACAGCCGGACTATACACTTTGGCCGGATTGTTGGACTATGAAGATACAAGATTGAAGACTTCATCCCGTGTCCGGATGGGACTCTCCTTTGCGTGGAAGGCAAGCTTGGCGGTTCGTATATGTAGATCTCCTTCTCTATAACCGACTTTGTGTAACCCTAGCCCCCTCGGGTGTCTATATAAACCGGAGGGTTTAGTCCGTAGGACAAGAACAATCATAATCATTGGCTAGCTTCTAGGGTTTAGCCTCTACGATCTCGTGGTAGATCAACTCTTGTAATACTCATATCATCAAGAACATTCAAGCACGAAGTAGGGTATTACCTCCATCGAGAGGGCCCGAACCTGGGTAAACATTGTGTCCCTTGCCTCCTGTTACCATTAGCCTAAGACGCACAGTTCGGGACCCCCTACCCGAGATCCGCCGGTTTTGACACCGACAAGGAGGCCGGCCTAGGCGCGCCCCAAGAGGGGGGAGTCCTACTAGGACTCCCACTAGGATTCACCCCCCTCTCCTTTTTCCGAAGGGGGAAAGGGGGAAGGAGTGGGAGAAGGAGAAGGAAAGGGGGTCGCCGCCCCCACCTCTTGTCCAATTTGGTTTCCCCCTGGTGGTGGGCGCGCCAGCCCCTTGTGGGCTGGTGTGCCTCCCTCCTATGGGCCGTATGGCCCATATCTTCCACCGGGGGGTTCCGGTAACCCCACTGGTACTCTTGTTTGTACCCGATACACTCCGGAACCCTTCCGGTGTTTGAATACCACCTTCCATAAATCTTCACCTCTCAACCATTCTGAGACTCCTCGTCATATCTCTCAATCGGGGACTATGAACAACCTTCGGTCACCAAAACATATAACTCATATCATACATATCATCATCGAACGTTAAGCGTGCGGACCTTACTGGTCCAAGAACTATGTAGACATGTCCGAGACACCTCTCTGGTCAATAACCAATAGCGGAACCTGGAAGCTCATATTGGTTCCCACATATTCTATGAATATCTTTATCGGTCGACCCGCAATGTCAACATACATTATTCCCTTTGTCATTGGTATGTTACTTGCCCGAGATTCGATCGTCGGTATCTTCATACCTAGTTCAATCTCATTACCGGCGAGTCTCTTTACTCGTTCCATAATGCATCATCCCGCAACTAAATCATTAGTCACATTGCTTGCAAGGCTTCATATGATGTGCATTACCGTGAGGGCACAGAGATACCTCTTTGATACTCGGAGTGCCAAATCCTAATCTTGATCTATGCCAACCCAACAAACACCTTCGGAGATACCTGTAGAGCATCCTTATAATAACCCAGTTATGTTGTGACATTTGATAGCACACAAGGTATTCCTACGGTGTCCGGGAGTTGCATAATCTCATAGTCTGAGGAATATGTATTTGACATGAACAAAGCAGTAGCAATAAAACTGAACGATCAATATGCTAAGCTAACTGATGGGTCTTGTCTATCACTTCATTCCACTAATGATGTGATCCCGTTCTTCAAATGACAACTCATGTCCATGGCTCGGAAACTTAACCATCTTTGATCAACGACCTAGTCTAGTAGAGGCATACTAGGGACACGGTGTTTTGTCTATGTATTCACACATGTATCAAGTTTCCGATTAATACAATTCTAGCATGAATAATAAACATTTATCATTATATAAGGAAATATCAAATAACAACTTTATTATTGCCTCTAGGGCATATTTCCTTCACAGTCGTAGTCCAATTTGATTCTACTAAAGTAGGAGAAACAGACACCCGCGGACCACCTTTATGCAAAACTAGTTGTTAGTCGGTGGAACCGGTCTCATGTGTGTGGACATGCCGCTTCATCCCACAATACCGCCAAATGAAAATAAGACGTTGGTGGTAAGCAGTATGCACTACAAAAGAAATACACTTCCGTGATGATACGTGTTTGTCACAGTAGGTCACGTTTTCTATCATGCATGTACATCCATGACGATTTTATGACAGAATCAAGATTGTCATACTTGTGCTATCGTAGAAGTGTTCCATGACATTACCAAAATTATCATCATGAAAGTGTCCACTTCCATGACGATAAATCGCGCGTCACAGAAGTGCTTTCGTCAAGGGTGACCGACACGTGGCATCCATCGTAACGGAATGCTTTTAAGCTATCGGGTCCAGTTTTGGATCCGATAACCCATTAATAGCCTGGACCAATCGGGATTTTCCACGTGTAAAATCATCATTGGTTGGAGGAAACACGTGTCAGCTCCGCGTTGGCACAGGTGTCACTCATCCAATGTGCGAGATGCGCCTATGATATGTTGACAAGTGGACCGGCCCAAAAGTGGCCCATAAAGTTTAAATGGGCCAGCCCAACTAAAGGACCACAAGATTTTGCGGACCATATAGGGCCGGCCCAGCTAAAGGCCCACGAAATTTTGTGGGCCATAATGGGCCGGCCCAGCTAAAGGCCCATGAGATTTTGCGGACCATAATGGGCCGGCCCAGCTAAAGGCCCACTAGATTTTGTGGACCATAATGGCCCGGCCCAGCTAAAGGCCCATGAGATTTCACCAACCATACTGGGCCAGCCCAGCTGAAGGCCCACAAGATATTGAGGATACTAGTAGGCCGGCCCATTAACACACTGCCATGTTTTGGGCCAAATGTCGTCCCATATTTGATCCGGTCCATTAACAGACTGCCATGTTCTGGGCCTAATAAAGGCCCATATGAGATCCGTCCCGTTAAAAGCCTATGGGCCAAATTACAACCCAGATCAGGTCCGGCCCTTTAAGAGGCTTTAGGCTAAATTATGGCCCATATCAAATTCGGCCCGTCAACTGGACGCTATGCTTTTGGGCCCACTTGCTAAAGGCCCATTTAGTAATTCGGCCTGGTATTAGTTTCGGCCTGTTAAAGGCCGGTTTAACATTTCGGCCCTATATTTATTCCGGCTTGTTAAAAGCGTGTCAAATAGTTGGGCCTAACTACGGCCCGGTTTGCATCCGACCTGCTCACAACCGATAATCTGATTAGGCCAAACAGGGACCGAGACAATTTTGGCCTGTTAAAAGCCCGTGATTTGATTGGCACAATCATGGGCTGGGGTCCATTTTGGCCTGCTGCCGGCCAGTTAGCTGTTCGGCATGTTTCAGGCCCAACCTACTTTTCAGCCTCCTAATAGCCCATTGAGTTTTCTTGCGAAAATAGGGCTGGCGGTTTACTCGGCCTATTAAAGGCCTGAATCTACTAGTGGGCCAGTTTACATTTAGGCCTGTTAACTGACCAAGATGACGGGGCCCATGATGCGGATCATACATAGTGATTGCATGACAGCCCGATTATGTACCGTAATTTTACAGTTTGGCCGGTTTACTGCGAAGACAGGATATATATACGGTAAAATAACTGTAGCATCGTGAATAAGAAAAAACCTAGACTATGCAATAAAGAAATTATGGTATATTACATCCACTGGGCATCAAAGTTCATCACTATGATAATAAAGCACAAGCAGACATCAAATTACATACACTCGGCATCAAAGATCGCCACTAGTGCAAATAAACACGCCGACAAAATAATATACAAAACCGACAGCACTTCAATAGAGTTCAAGAAAGGTTAGCCCTGCTCGGGAGCTGCAGCGCAAGCAGCTGAGCAAGCTGATGAGACTGCGCTTGTTTAACACTTATATCCTCCTCACTCTGAAAGATAAACAAGCAGACAGATGACATGTTTTGCACATATAAGTATCAGTGCTGACAATTCATCATATTTCTTACTGACGAATAAAGTGACACAGTTTAAAATTGCATTAACACAATATTGTATTGTTCAGGTCAAGACATGGAAAGAAATGACATCGTGAAGGAGTTGGCAGCTTCACGACACCACTGTATCATAGATCATGAACTCATAAGTATCAATGGTTAGTGTGTTGTCAATTTATCCCATTTTAGATTGGCAAATAAAGAGACGGTTTAAATAATCTCCCTCTGTCCCAAAATAAGTGACTCAAGTTTGCACTAGCTCTGTGCTAAAGCTAGTAAAAACTTGAGTGACTTATTTTGGGACGGGGGGAGTAGTAGAATGATATGACATTGTTCATAGTTAAGACATTGCAGAATATGACATTGTGCTGTAGTGGGTAGGTTCACCACACCACTGGATTATGGATCAAGAACAGAAGCATACATGCAGTGCAAAAGAAGATCACTTGCTCTGTATAGTTTAATTTACATGGTATGAAGAAGGAACTTGGTTGTACAACTGAAAACTTAAATTGAGAAGGCCAAACTTTTGTTTATGAACTACATAATAAACTTTAAACATGCAATTTGATGCAAACACCAAAAATAAACAACTGTTGCAGTCGTGCCTAACCAAATATACACAACAAAGTTTGAAGGCTTGAGAAGCACAAACTTACATTATTGGTGAAGACAGGCTCTATAAAGCCCTTGTCCATGCTGATGGGGGGGGGGGGAATTCAAGAAGTTTACCACAGAATCTTCTTCATAAGCATTGCCTTTACTCTACATTTTGTGAAGAGTAAATATAGAGGTGATAATATAAGAAAAAATGGAGAATATTTAAGATAAGATGAAGAGTGATGCTACATAACCAAGTAGCTATAAATGTAAGTA
The DNA here is from genome assembly GCF_018294505.1 of Triticum aestivum. Classification (NCBI taxonomy): domain Eukaryota; kingdom Viridiplantae; phylum Streptophyta; class Magnoliopsida; order Poales; family Poaceae; genus Triticum; species Triticum aestivum. The sequence continues at coordinate 672,023,426 of NC_057801.1, forward strand.
CAACGATACAAGAAATAGGTACAACCAAAAGCAATGCAAAGCTAAACTTCTTCAGTACCATTGGTGTTCTAAAACCTTACGGTAAGAGTAAATATATATTTGATGTGTAGAAAATGGAGGGCAAAGGAAAATAAGCTGTAGAGTGATGGTACATGAACAACTACTTGTCAATATAAGTACACCGATAAAGGGCAGCAGGTACTTACAAGAACAATGCAGAGCTAAAAAATTTCATTGGCATTGGATATATTCTACACTAATGTAACCATTCATACATATCAGATAATTTGGAGCGAACAATTGATAAGCAAGATATCATGCATACTGTTGTCACATAATGAACCAGGTATGTATGAAAGTACAGTGATACAGGACAACATGTACTAATAAGTGCAAAGCAGCGGGCAACATATTTGCGATATCCTGTCATTCTTTTCAAACCAAAATTCTTCTTCCAGCAGATTTCCTGCAAAAAAAGATCTGTAAGGCACATGCTGAAAAGTAGAAGTTCAAATTGTCATGTCATTTCACCGACAGTACCTCATCTTGGGAACGAGACCAGTGCATAAAAAGGTTTTTCCATTCAATGTCTTCTAAATTTAGCACAGGAGACTTCACCGGAAATTCGTTTATAGACTTGCCATCAAAGTGTGATTTCCTCATGTAACATCGATACTGCTGCAATGCTTCCTTGAAAAGCACAAGCAAGCTTTGCTCGTCATGGCTATCCAAATTGACCCTTGCCTACTTACAACAATGTAATGTAAATCATTGATGTGTTCAATCAGCAGAAAATAGGAAAATAATCACCATGAATAATAGCAGTTATACGTAAGTTGGACAGGAAGATGTGAAAATGGTGTTTGTCTTCACTATAATCTTCCCATGATGGGAATATATGCATGTAGTCCCTAACAACATTGAACGCATTGTCTTTTAAACTGGTAATAACTGGAATGGTGTTACAATCTTCAGGAATTGGTCGTCTCTGCAGTTGGGATAGGTCGTCGGCCGGTTAACTTGCTATACTTTTTGCTGGAGTGGGATTTTTCTATGGTACGGCTGGTGCTATGGCAACTGAAATCGGCATACCTTTTGCTGGAGTGCAGGTCCTGTGTGGTGGGGCTAGTTGTGTGGCTAGTGAAGTATGGGTACAGTCTGCTGTAGTCGGGACTACATTTTGTGTCACTGGTTGTACAACCAATATAAGCGGGGTGCTGTCTGGTTTCTCCGGCACTAGCACATTTTTTAAGGACTTTGCTGGTGCTCCTTCAGGTTCGGCAATCACCCTCTTCCTTTTGATGTCTAATGCACAAGAACACCATTTGAGTGGAAAAACATGGTATGATGACAGATGGAATGTGTATTGATAATTGATGGGCATGGCATCTCGACATATATGATGAGTAAACTAAGCAGATGGCGATGCAACAAAGTAGAAGGAATGCAAGACAACATATGCAAGATACGCGCAATCAATAAAACCTTGCCAAATTAGAACATGCACCTTGATGGGTGAACAGGACATGCCATTTGCCTTTGACTCCTCGAGGTTTGAATAGTCATTAGGATCATATTCTAAACAAGAATCAAAAGGTGGGGAGCGTATGAGTTTCATTGCATCCAGAATGGCACTCAATGCCTTGGTGCCAATTTTGTAAGTCATTGTAGTGTTTAGCTTCAAGAGTGGACTGCTGCTAGTGCAACACAAAGCAGCTACACAGATCATAGTGTAGATATAACAGGAAAACCGTAAGCATCAGAGTAAAATTAGCAAAGTGGAACTTGTTAGAATATATGTGCTAGTATTGCCGGTACGGCTAGAAAGGCTTCGTATACCAGCTCTCTTCAACGGAAGGTGCGGTGCTATTAATATCAGTGTAACTCACAAAGGCGACACATCTTCCGGAATTTTCTTGCTATTCTTATAGGATTCAAGTCGGCATGCCACTACAAATCCTATTCCTATGTTTACAAAATCCTACGAATCAAAGAGGCCCGAAGAGTTCAAAGTGTTCATCACAGCCGACCGTATAGGCCTCTACACTGCAAATGTCCCTACTCATCTTCACTATAAGGAACATACTGTACTACTATCATACTCCCTTCGTTCCAAAATATAAGTCTTTGTAGAGATTTCCACTATGGATCACATACAGATGTATCCAGATACATTTTAGAGTGTAGATTCACTCATTTTGCTCCATATGTAGTCCATGGTGGAACCTATACAAAGACTTGTATTTAGGAACGGAGAGAGTACATATTAAAGAAGAATGGAAGAGGAACATGCTTAAGAAGAGCAAGCAGATTTTGGATAATAAAATGTTTGTTTCGCAGTGCCCACACATGATGAACCAGAGTGCATTAAGAATGCAACTCCCTGATGTCTCTCTATATGTGGTGCACGTGCTTTTCGAAAGTAAAGTAGGAACTTTAGCTGACCAGTTAAACATTATCTATTTTAGTAATATCAGCATCATATCAGATTCGTATTTGAGCAACAAGTTTGGAATTATGAGTGTAACGTTGTTTAGCTTGATGGATTTAGGAGCAGTGCTAAGCAGGTACGATGATGGTACTGAATATAAAGGCATGTCTGCATGCAAGTCGCGTGACTATTGTCATTTGGGTCAGTCAACCATTTCAGGCGGCTGGATGAAGATCCTACGTCTGCTTACCCTTATTCTTCCTCGTCTCTGATTCTTCACATACAGAACACCGCACGGGCCGCCGGCCGGACCACTGGCCCCCACCGCCTCTGTTCCTCCACCACCCCACCCACCACCCCCGCCCGCACCTGCGTCGAGTTTTCTTC